>NC_134406.1:181311697-181611697 GCF_038048845.1 Mixophyes fleayi | reverse complement strand
GACAATGACCTCAAACACGCTTCAAAAGGCACCCAGGAATAGTCAAAGACACTGGACTTTTCTGAAGTGGCTAGCAATGAGTACAGGGGGTAAATGTATCAAGCTGCGAGTTTCCAGAGGTTTTGAAAAGTGGAGATGTTGCCTACAGCAACCAGATTCTAGTTATTTATTTGGTACATTCTACAAAATGATAGCTAGAATCTTATCGGTTGCTATAGGTAATATCTCCACTTTTCAAACCTGTCAGAAACTCTGCACTTGTTAAATTTACCTCCAGATCTAAATCCCATAGAACACCTGTGGAGACTTTTGTATACAGCAGTTGGGAGAAGGCACCCCTCAAATATGGGAGAACTGTAGCAGTATGCACAAGAGTGGACCAATTTGTCAGTAGAAAGGTGCAGGAAGCTTCTTCATTGCTATTGAAAGCAGTTGATTGCAGTTATTTTGACCAAAGGCTGTGCTTCCAAATATTAAGTCCAGGGTGTCCATAATTATGTCAATGAAATATATTTGCATTTTCTGATTAAAAGTATATACTGTATATTAAAAAAAAAGAAAAAAATTAACAGGGCAAGAATTGTGGAGACGAAAATACTGTTGTTAAATTCAATTTATATGTAATGGAGTGCGAGTTATTTGAAAAAAAAAGGGCAACGGTGCCAATGTTTTTGGATATTACTGTATCGTTTGTACTAATGTGCAGTGAGTAGATGGGTTTGCCTGGCAGTAAAGCAGAGAGATGCAAAAATAATTGATTCAGATCAGGTAACGCAGCAATTGAAATGAAAAATGCATGTTTTTTCCAATGATTTTCTATAATAAGCTGTCTTGAATCCCATGTGTGCAGGAAACTTAGACATGTGTTGAATAGAAATCCTGCCAGGAACTTTTTAAATGACTGTAAGGAAAGCTCCGTGTAAATCGTGAATAACAATTATATAATTCTCTTCTTTCCTTCCGGGGTAGGTTTTGTCCCATCCTTTAATGAGACGCTGCTCATGTTCTGTTTCTGTCATTCCCACCGTGTCTCTCTCAGCCTGTAGTAACCCCTCCCTCCCAGTCCCTCCTCTCCTCTTGTGGTTGGCCGTTGCTTTCCCGCTTTGCTGTAACACCGCCATTTTAAATAAAAAATAAATAAATAATAAACATCACTGTACGGACAGCGCATCTGTCGCAAATCTTTCCTGAAACATTTCGTTGTGGGGTCTTAAGCGTCACCTAGCCCGCCTCTCTTTATTTGGCTGTCTCTTCCCGCCGAGCTAAAGTCTCGTCTCTCAGCTCTTCCTCCAGCAGCAGCGCCATGTCACGCCGGCCCGAGCACAGGGTGAGTATCCAGGATGTGATTGCGGCCGTCATGAAGTGTCCTGCGTGTGTAGTATTTGTATGTGTGCGCCTAGGTCACATTATGTGCGTGCGCGGTATGTGAGCACCGTGCTCCTATAGCTATTATGTGTGTCTATTGGGAAGCCCGCCACTAGTATGTAGGTGATCAATAACGTAGCTCTGCTTGATAAGGACATTTTATATTTGTGACTGGCTAATATTAAAAAAACAAAACTACATTAATCCTTTGTATGTTGTGTATCACAACGCATTGTGTTTTTGAAACCTTAGTACATGGCATGTTTGTAAATGGTTTTATCTATGTTAACCTCAGTAATTATGGTGTTTTGATAATGTTGGCAGGTGTAGCGGTGATATTTATACATATGTATCTAGAAAGGGAGAGAAGACTGTCTATAATTTACCCTCATCTCTTGGGGTTACTTGCAGGTCTTGACACATTGTACTGCTAACTTTCAAGAAACCTGCAAATTAACACACTCACCCCCTTGATATGTCAAGGAGATAACATATCAGTGGTGGTTTAAGGATAGATAGAGATTTTAAAGTTGGTTGTTATCTAATATGTCAAACACAATAGGTCTCGGTCTGTTCTTCACTTGTTATGGCATCAGGTGCAGCTAGAAGATACATTTGTACTTCCCTCCTCTAGCTGTTTTGGGAGCTGTCACTACTACTGGGAATACTGTTGTATTTAATTTCTTTGTGTAAAAAGACTAAACAACTCTGGGGGAAAATCTTGATGCCTTCCTATATTACCAAGGGACAGAGACACCAGGGGATTCCAGTAAAATTGAATTAGCCTTTGACCAACTCTAGTGTATAACTTATAACTGCAATTGATGTCAAGGCTTCAAAACTGAAAGTTGATACATTTAAAATAAACAAACTATAACAAGCCTTCTTTGTGTGACTGCTATTTTTTTTTTGTCACTCAAAGCATAAATGTATCACTGTATAGTACAAGAAATTAATAAACATTCTATCTATATATGATAATGCATGTATAAATGCTTGTAAATACTTAATCCACACAGTATTTCAGTGTTTGTTAGGAATTACTGTAAGTAATAATGCACCCAATACTCATACTTTGATATTAGAAGTCCCCTTGAGTTTCAGTGATCTATATCAAAGCATTTGATCTACAGCCTTATGCTTTAGTATGGTTACACAACTTATTGATGACTTCTAATATCCATATAATTTACCGTATGGAGTACATTATCCCATTTATAATAAAGTAAATATTAGTAAGTGTTGGGAATGGTCTAAAAAAAAAATCAATGAAAAGTAAGAGTAATAAATGTGGAGGAGGAAGTATGTACTAGATTTTAATTTTGTCTTAATCATTGTTTAGGTGTGCTTAACCAAATGCTGATAGCACAGTTTGTACTTGTCTATTAGGGTGATTTGTAGTTTAGAAAAAGCCCTGTCTCTTTGGGTTAACTGTAAGTGCAGTTAAAATACCATCATTTATGAGGGTGTTAATATGTAGTTGTTCTGATATCATAAATTAATTATAAAGTTTGCATAGAAAATTATGGGATTATTGTCTAATGTGTTATAACCACATATAGTATTAAAAAGCCGTGCTCTAGATTCTAGAGAAAGTAACCACAAGCAATTCTGAAAGTCCCAAAATGTGAATTATGTGACAAGCTTATGAAACCTTGTACAATTTCCCTGTGTTTTGCAGCACTAAACACAGCTGCCTATTATTTACAGCTGCATTCTTTTTACCCTGTCTCAAAGAACTCCATCTTTTCTAATGTTTTGGGGACAGATTAACTTGATTATGTTGCTACATGAAATGCATATCTGGCTCCAGTACACAATAAAACCTCTTTGGTAGAGTAAAAAAAAAAGTCAAAATTTACATAATATCTTTTCTTTGAACTCCATGGCAGCCCTAACATATGGGTTTTATCATTAGTTAATGGAGTATAGACACAAACTGTTGGACACACCATGAAGGTATATAGTGTGACTCCTGCTACTTGTCTTTTGAGTGTCTTCCCAAGCTGTCTCTGGAAAAATGTCCCCAAAGAAAATGGGTGGGAAAATTGGGGCTGCCATAGAGTTTTCGAAGGAAAAGAAATGATCAGGTACACATAATTTGCATATCTCCTTTTCAGGTATCGCGTATGGGATCTACCCAGACAATCAGTATGGGGGTGGCAATAAAACTGATCTATGCATGCACACAAAAGTTGCTTCTATTGATCAACTTTTTGAAGAATTTTCTAAACTGTGTGTCCACATAAGTCATAACCTCTATAAGATAGTGTCTGGAAAATGTATGAACTGATGACCAAGATAGTGCTTTGGAAAGATCTGCTGATGACTGTGACTGGTGAGCCCAGGAAGTCACTCCTCTCATAGAATGTGGCTTCAATATTTTCGACACCTCATTCCCTTTTTTTTGTTCGTTGCTCGTGCAATAACTTCTGTAATCCATTTTTGCCAGCTTGCTTTGGAAGGAATTTGACATCATCTTGGACCTTCAGGATGTACATCTCATTTGCAGTTTTCTTTAGTTATAAATAGAGACCAAGATATTGTTCTTACCAAGTCCAAAAGTATGCACTTCTCTTTTTCTTTTTTTTTTTTTAACAAAAAAGCCAGATCTGTTTGAAGAACCATGTGTGTGTTTAAGAATGGTTTCTTGTACCACCGTGCCTGAAGTTCTCCAATTTTCCTAGCAGGTTTAATGGTTATTAAAAATATTGCCTTGAGTGAGTCTTTTGAGTGATAATTTCTTCTTTAGATACAACATTTTTCCTCATCCAGTCTATTAACTCTAAAAGAGTTTTTGGGGTTGCACCAAATTATCATCTTTAGGGATCCACTCCTACCATAATGTTTCCATATAATAATGTGATAATTCTTTTATCACAAACTGCTATTTATCAATCTAGTTTTCTTTCCCTCCACAGGCTATATAAAGAGTACTGAGGAGGAATAGGGAGTAATAACCAAACCTATCTAACTTAAATATGGAATTCAACACCCCTGGTTAGGGCTTACTTGGCACGTGTCCTTTGACTTTTTAGGGGCAGTCGCCAGCTTCATACTGCAGGCTGTGTACCAGACAAGCAATGCAGTAACGTGCAATCTCCTTCCATAAGTGCCTGACATTGAAGTAACTTCAGGCACTTGTGTCGTGCATGAAATCCAAACTTGTCACGTGCTAGTTATTGTATCTACAACCTCGATTGTAGAGAACTGGTCTATGAGAGACATCCCTTTTTCCTGGTGGGCTGATCCAGCAGGAAGTGACATTGGGACCCTCCGAACAGGTAAGCCATCAACCAGAGTAATGGAAACAAAAATCCCTACTTGCCTATCTGCTTTAAAGAGCCCTATTCGCCCTACCAGCTGACTCCTCTGCCTGTAGGTCAGCCCTATGCTTCATAACGGGCCTTATCTATTGATCTCTATCTAGCTCAAAATAATAGCAACTATAACCATACCAACGCTTCAAACTACAAACTCCTATACCTCTCCAGTGTCTGTCACTTTGATGCACAATCTTGGATGCTCAGTCACACTCTTTACTCGCCTACCCAAGTAATAGGGACTGAGCTCAATTTGCCCCTGCTTTTTGCAGGTCTACAAAGAAAGCACAGTCTGCAGAGGCTTCGATGTCCACACAGGCGCTATCCTGGACCAGTCTGACAAGAGTAGTGACTCCTAGTCGTTACTGCACTGAAGAGACTACCTCTGTCTGTCTCTTTTTAAGCCTTTCTTACCAGGGACTGTGGCCTAGCCAGTGGCGAAAAGGAGCAACTGTGGTCTGCATGTAGTAGACCCCTGCAGCCTCATGGAAGATCATGTTGTGTTTTTGTGAGGTTTTTGTTTTATCAATAGGTAGTATAGCTTTAAAGCAAATCATGCAGTGTTATTTAGGTTTGAGGGTTTTGGTTTTATGAATTCATATTTTTATTTAGACTTGAATTTAAAACTATATGACACAATTCTGTACTGAGAAAGTTATATTCATAGTTGCAGAACGTTATCAGTTTTCTACAGTAATCACATAATTGATTTCACCTGTATTTATTTAAAAAATATTAGTACATTTCAAAACAAGAACTTCATCTTCAAGCTTGTGAGAAGATTATAAATATTTTTAATACACCACCAGAGCATTGTCATGTTCTTATAAAGAAATGGATAGAGTTTGATGCAACTCTGTACAGGCTGTCCTCCAAAACAATCCATTAGACAAAATAGCTTAAGTGGCTCATGGCAACTCTGGCAGTTCGTTTTCCATGACAGTGATGATTGTCCCTGGAACAACAAAAGCACAGGCACTGCACAAATCTGGAATTTATTGGGAGGGTGGTAAAAAGCTCATTGAAGAAATTTCATAGAGGTTGCCAGAAAGCCTGTTGGAGATTTTCGTACCATTGGATGAAGATTCTGTGGTTTGAGACCCAGCACTGTACTTTTTAGTCTCAATGTTGGGAGCTATGTTTAGCATTACTCTATCTGCTTCAGGGACTGGAAAACTTGTCAAAATAAAGGGAGCAATATATAAACATGGCTTGGAATGAAATCCTGATGCATCAGAACATTTACGTTTTGGAAGTACAATGATTCAAAATAAAGTGTTGGGGGTAAACAAAGTTTTCTAAAAGTTAGGAGCCAGCAATTTGTATGAACACTTGTGGCGTGTCATATCCCAAATTGTTAGTGGCAGGTTGTCCAACATGTGCCAACAGCTTTCTTAGCATATAGCGACATTGCCTAATACAATAAATCATAATTGTTAACTTGTACTAGCAACTTCCAGCACAGTATGTTTGTTGCTAAATGGTGTAAACTTGAACCTACTGCAGACAGGGTGACTTGCTCAAATAGTCTCATAGCTGTTTTTGTAGTGAAGTGAATACCAGATACAACTCCCTGTGATCACACATGCTCACTATTGCCCGTACAGTACAATATTCATAACTTTTTTTCAGATTTAGTACATGAAAAATTTGAGGTTAAGGTTGTCACTTTTATATCTTGTCATTTATTTTGTGTGTATATATGCTGCTTTTAGTGTGTGTGTGTATATATAGAGATAGGTGGATAGAATTAAATATCATTTTATTTTTAGAGTCGCTCATTTTTGTCTGTTTTCTTCAGTTGAAAAAAAAGTCTCCTGCTGGTGAATCGGACACTATTGACAACGAGGAGCCAGAAACTGTTGAGCAGTCAACACCAGACAAAGAAACCAATGAATCTGCAAATGGGAAAGAAGGCGAAAATGACAAAGTGGAGGAGAATGATGAAATAGAGGAGGATGACGAGGAGGAGGATGAAGAAGAGGAAGATGAGAAAAAAGGTTTGTGAAATTATGAACAGAAACTTTGAAATCTAAATATTACCACAGTTAAAAAAAAAAAAAAAAAAAAAAAACCCCCACTGGAGAAAAGTAGAACCTCCTGCTTTCCCGAATCCCTATTTGACATTGTTCCTTCTTCCCATTCGTCTTTTAAAATGTAGTATTTCTGCTTGTTTTTCTATTCAGAAAAGAGCCTTATTGTTGAGGGGAAAAGAGAAAAGAAGAAAGTTGATAGGCTGAGCTTGGAAATGACTATGGTAAAAAAGGAGCCAATCTTAACTGATGGTAAGAAAACATTCAAGATTAATATCCAGCCAATAGCTTTCCAAATGCAATATACAAAAGTTATTGTGTTCTGTGCACCTTTTTAAAGCATAAATACACTTTCATCTCAATATCATACAATCTCAACAATATCATGGTGTGTGGCTGCTTGTTTTTGTTGTTTTTTTGTTTTTTTTTTGGGGGGGGGGTTTGAATTGTTTTTTACTTCTCAGTGCAGTTCTCTTTTCTCTATCTTGCTCCTCCCTGCCATCTGCAAATATTAGCTGGTGGTATTAAGAGGTAGCTGGGTGGGGACAGTTCTACTTTGCAATACTATTGAAAAATGTTGGAGGTTATTGCCCACACCTACCAGGACTGGTCTACTGTTGGTCAGTGGTGTACCACTCGCTGCTGGCTGTAGCGCTCACATAGTTCATGTTCTAACAGGAGAACAGGAGAAACAATTGTGTAGTTTATTTATAAACAGGACTCCCAAAAGCCGTGTGGTAAGTAAAAACAGCTGAGTGGAGCTCTGGGGAGAACACTGGATTATTTTCGCAAAATTTTTCTGATTTACGTCAGTTGCCGTTGGTCCGGGATAACTACGTTTTATTTTATTCATTTTTGTCCTGTATTACACACACTGTTCCTATGCTGACCGATCTTGGGAGATGATTGTTATAATGGGGGACCCATGCAATCTTCTGTAGAGTGGGTAGTACTGAAGATATTCAGCATGGCACTGTCATAGGATGCAACAAGTCAGTTTGTCAAATCTCTATCCTGCTAGAGTTGCCTCATTCGCTGTAAATGCTGTTATTGTTAAGTGGAAACGTCTAGGATTAACAATAGCTCACTCGCGAAGCAGTAGGCCCCACATGTCCACAGAATGGAACCGCCAAGTGCTGTAAAAAAATATTCTGTTGGGTGCAACACTACCTACAGAGATCCATACATCTGACACTTGCCAATGACCAAAAATTTGAGAAATTGGTTCGTTTTGCGTTTAAAGGATTCACTACCATTATTTTTATTTTATTTTTTATTTCCCCCCCCCTTCCCCCAGCCCACACAATGCGATTGAGTAGTAATATAATTTCCTCTTCAATCCTCCAATGCAGCCCTTACAAATCAGTAAGTTCCCTTCTAGTTTGAATAGACCTGTTAAGTACAAATACCAAAGTATATAAAGCAGTCTCTGTTTTCTCTGCCTCTTTTCTTGTGTTTAGTGATGTCCTGTAGTGTAGGAGCCTACTTTCATCATGGTCCTGGTGACGCACCATCCCCGGTGAAAGCCGAGCACTGGGCTGGCAACCCGGTGAGCCCCAGTCTGTTATTTGCAGGAGCAGATCCGATTTTTTTTTTTTTTTTTTTTTTTTTTAAGTTTAAATCTTGCGCCAGTTCCCTGACAACTGTGCCGCATTGTAGTATACCAAAATGGAGGACCATGCAAAGGGAAAACTCTGAACTGCTTTTATCTTTAACTGTGCTGGCGAGCACCCGCTCTAGGTAAGCCTTTATGTTAGGGGTGCTTTAGTTGTCATACAGTAGGCTTGTTAGTTACTAATATACTGTCCTTTCAGTACTCTGATAGTGCCTGCGGGAGGAAAGCAAAGTTCAGTAACATTGAGTTTATGAAGCCTGTGAAACTTTTTAACAATTGAATCTGAAATGGGTCTTTTGTTTAGTATGTAGCTTTCAAACCAAGGGCAGTTTAAGAAACTTTTAGCCTGATGGAGTCTTTTATGACTAGGAGGATCTGTGTGCTATGCAAGGCTTAAAGAGAGCAGGATATCAGACAAGTATGGATTTTGATAATATATATTCTCATTCAGTAAATTTAGTAATGAATCTGGGGAGATTGTGCAACATTTCCACATTGTATAGATTAAACATTGTAGGTATTTCTTTAAATGCACATGCAATTTTATGGGTATGGCAGAAGAAGGAGCTGAAATACGTTTTTGAAGATTGCAGTTAGATGTGTAGAGTTTGCCCAGTATTTCAAGTTGTGAAAAAACTTATTCATAAGGAATCGGTGCAGGTGGAAATGCTTCATTCAGCTCAGATTAGAGCATATTTTTTCCATTCAGTGCAGAAGAATAAGAGCTTGGTTCCAAAAAGTAGACATACCTGTAGCTACTATGTTGGTCAGAACTACTATTCCTCTTCATAATGGTGGTCCCATAAGGAATCCCACTAATAGAAAGATGGAGAGTTGTTTTAAGAGGCTTTATATTTCATCTGTAACCACTATGAAATCCGGTGTAGCCAGGGTGCTTACATTGTGGAGAAACACTAAAAGATGTCCAAGATAAAATGAGCATACAATACATTTTGAGAAATGTATTTAAGTTATGCCGAGTAGCATCACATTTTTGTGTGAAGCCTCTCTGGGCACCAATACTTTTTTAGCAAGGCCTATTGCATTTGCAGTGTTTGCTAAGCGAGCCCTCTGGGTTCCTGCTCTCTGGAGACAAATTAAACACCATGATACAGAAGTCTTCTGAGGGTAAATCTAAATACGTGCCACAAAATTAAAGGTCAAAATACCCCAACTCTTCCTCATCCCATTTCTGTACACCAGACAGAGTAAGTCTGATTGCTCAAAAAGAAAAAACTATATGGATGTAGTAGGGGTAAAGAATTGAGGACAAATCAGAAGACTTAACAATGACTATTGCTTAGATCTGCCGGGTCTGCCCATGTGTTCAAGCGCACAAACAGGGTGTTTAAATCTTCTGGCTGAGAGGTAGTCACTGGCAGGGGCAGACTTGGCTGAAATTCATCCCTGCACGAAAGCCTAATGACAAATGGGCCTTTGAATAGACTAGTGGAAAAAACAGCAGAGGGCTTTCATGATATTCTCCTATGAGATTTGCCTGTAAGTGAGCAAGATTACAATGTATGATTGTGGTTTTTATTTGAAGAACGTTGCACACTTGGCTTGTTTTTGTTTTTTTTGTTTTTTTTTTGGGGGGGGGGGGGTTTCCCCCCCATGTCCTGACCTGCAACAGGGGACTTCTATAATTTTTGAGCTTTATAGGAGAGATGGTGTTGGTTAGAATGAACTAATAACAAATGAGAATATCAAGGTTTCCAGGTTCTTCTTTTGACACAAAAAGCAGAAGTGATGGCAGTCCTTCGGTTTTGACCATGGTACCCGGGACAACAATGGCTGCTGCCTCGTTTGACAGATCTCCTGCACAAAGGACCAATACTTCATTCAAATGTGGAGTGATTCGTGTTAATGGAGTGGAGATTAAGTTGAAGCTGCTCAGAGAGGAGTCATGGAGCCAGTGATCAACACACTTTGCAAGGAAGAAGAACTATTCAAAAGTCAGTTTGGAAGAAATGTATCATATGGTGAGAGTCTAAAGCCAAGCCACCTGCAGCAGCTATTCCATGTATCCTTGTCCTCCTTAAGGATGTATTCAGCAAGGTTCTGGCCTTATCTACACTGAAGGTACGGAGTGGCTTCTTGGATACCAAATTAGCATCAGGAATTTGTTATTCTTTTCTTCCAAGCAGTGAACAGGAACTGTCCCTGTATTGGGTCCTTTTGGGGCTACGCGTGAACTTCATTTAGTAATCAACAGTGATGTCTGATCCTTTTGGAACCACTACAAGAGGTTTCTCTGAGCTGGATGACACTAAAGGTGGTGGTTCTGTTTGTTACTTCTACCCACAAGATTGGAGAATTGCTGGTGCTGTGGTGTAATGAATACTTTCTGAATATATATGCTGATAAATTGGTACTTGGGGCCAATCCAACGTTTCTGCCAAAGGTGGTGTCTTCATTCCACATTAATCAGGAGGTTTGCTGCCATGCTTTTGTCAAGAACCTAGTAATATCAAATAAAACTGCACTTATCAGACTTGGCTAGGGAAAGTTTTATTTATTTTTTCAGGGCAGAAGGATTTGGAGCACAGGACAGCTTTTTACAGCTGGATGGACATCATTACGTCATCTGAATGTCTTTTTTTTATTCTATTAAATTTCAGTTTAGAATCAGTTTTATGTTCTTCACACAGAGCCTAAATAAATTCTTGATTTTGCAGCATATTTGTTTAATCTCTTTTGTAGGCCTCCTTACTACATTGCTTGAGTACATTCCACTTTAATATCTGCCATGGAGGATCGAAGAGGCATAATGGCAAATTATAGTTACCATGAATTTTTCCTCTACTCCATGGCAGCCCAGTTTCCCTCCCATGATTGATCTGTTTTTAGACTTTTTCACTGGTGACTTAGGAAGGTAATCAGATGAAGAGAGGGAGCTGCCTTATATACTGCCTGGGGTGATTTTACTTAATCTGTCTCTAACTAAACTAGGAATGCACTTGCCCATTGTAATGGCTGCCATGGAGTATCTCAAGGAAAAGGCTTTTAACAGTCAGAAAAAAATTTTATTTGATTTTTTTTTTTTTTCTCCTTTCTAGGAAAGGGACAAAAGCTGTACGATATTGAACGAATCCAATATTTCTTGAAGAAAAAGAAATGTGAAGAGTTGCGATTGTTACACCGTCTGTTGTTTAATCGTATGGGCACAGTAAGTATAGAATGCAAAAAAAACAAACAGCACTTCTCTTATAGTACACATTGTGCAAACCGTATTCATCAGGTGCCCATCTGTTTGTGTAGATTTACAGCATGAAAACATCATATGACTCGTACCATTTTCATGTTTAGAAACAGACAAAAATGCTAAGTATGTGTATTTGATGGTATTGGCTTTCTTTTACTTGTATTTGCCTTCATGATCTACTATAGTTTTGTTGTCTACTGCAATTCCACATGAATTGTAACAGTTTGTATTTTTCACTTATATTGTAAAAAAACAACTAAAAGTAAAATGTGGTCCTCCTAAGTTTGCAGATGTGATCTAAATGAAGGAAGAGAGAGGGGGGGGGGAACTAATAGGCATGTTCATACAGTCGTCATGAGTTTTTGTGTGTTTGGTTTGTTTGTTTTTTTTTTTCCCCTTTTGTGGTAAATAATGACTAAAAACAATTTTGTCTTAGGTCAACCTAGTAAAAAAGACGATCGGGCAGTTCAATGGGTTTTCCTTTGAGAAAGGAAGTGATCTGTACAAAAAGAAAGAAGAGATGCTTAAAAAGTAAGAATTGTATTTTGTAGTACTCCTTTACAGTCGTGTATTGAATTTGTGAATTTAATTTGCCATATTTTTACTTTTGTAGAATAAAGAAAAGTGATTTGAAAAATATCTGTGGTGTTCTTGATTTGGAAAAATCTGGCCCAAACACAGAGTTGATTTCTAGAATTATGACTTTCCTCATGGAGCCAAAGTCTACAGGAAAAGTAAGATCTACCATCAAGAATTAAACTAGAGGGCTGTGTAAATGTAGTGCGGGAAAACGGTACTTAAAAAAAACCAAAAACCTATTTGTATGAGATTGTTTTGTTTTTTAGAACTAAGTAGGGGGAGTGGAGTCTGATTTTATTCCACATCAAATCAACAGAGGGTTTCAAACTGACAGTTTCAGATTATAATGAAATTTCGTATAATAAATGCTACCATTGCTGCCAGAAAAATCCCAAATCTTAGTTTATGTGCACTGGTTTTGAGGTTATAAGCCTTTAAAGCTGCAATTTTGTAATGAAATATTTGCCTTCAACATTTTTTAAATTGCATTTGTAGCTCAACTAATTGAGCTAGATTTGGGCGAGGTCTCGTATCGTGTGAACCCATAAAAAGAGGTTTAAAATAACAGCATTATATTTTAATAAAAATTCAAATGTAATATTTTCAAAATCAAAATTCTGATTTTCTCAGTGATTTTGCTTGAAAAACATCTCATTGTCCCTACTGTTAATAAATCCCCAAAGTTTTATTTTGGGATCATCTGCTGCAAGAGCTTTCGCTTTGGACTGTTTGTTAAAATAATGAAAATGGGAAATATTTAGGCCTGTTCATTAAATTAACTTTAATCTCTTTAAACAATCCATTTGATGTATATTGCGTACAATGATACAGTATGTTAATACTGAAATGTTTAAAATACTTGTGATACGTTTTGTCTTTCACATATTTTAAGAAGGCTTACTACATATTACTACCATTTGGTGCTGCTGGTCTGGATGGATGGTGCTACTTGATCAGTTGGAACAGGCTGAAGGCTTCATTTGTTTTTAGTATTTCCATTTCAGAAAGGGTGTACATTAGACATGACTGACTCATTGTACACAGAACATCTACCACAGTAGTTCATAAAACATCCGGCTTCCTTAGTATGGGAAATATGGTGATAGACCAGCTGGGTGGGGGAATGTCACTTTCACTTCATCAATGCTTTTTATCTTTCTCCAGAATAAATGCAAGCCACCGTTTTTTGTCATAGACGGCAGTTACATAACCTCTGATGTCAGCAAGTAAGAGGTGATAGTGTAGTATCTTGAGGAACTGAACAATGACCCTATTGCTCTTCTCGGTGTCCCAAGTTGTTTTCTACAGCTGGCACGAACTCTTGCAACTTTTGGCATTTCGGGGGGAAAAAATTACACATCCATTCTGAAATGGTTCTCAACCCCTTCTTATTAGAAGTATGGTTAACCTTTTTTAAATGGGTTGAAACAATGCGGCATAAGGTACCTGTCACTTCTTTTTTTTTTTTTTTTTTTTTTTTCCTTCATATTTATTTTTCTTTACTTCTCAACCAATTTAAACACCAACATAGGCTCGGACTGGTCTGCCAGGGAGTTGGGGGAAATAATTTCCATCTGCTGAGCTCTAATTGGAGGAGTCCATCACATGCTCCTCTGACACATAGAGATCAGCAGCAGCCTCATGAGCTGTTCCTTCTCTTCTCTGCCTGGGCGGATGCCTGAGGCTTCTTCTTGTGAGTACAGTATTGCTCCCAGTCTGCTGGGTCTCTCCCTCCCAGCACCCTTTCTCAAAGTTGCTGTTCCTCCCTGCTCCCAGCACACATTCTCTTAGTCTGATACTCCACTGTAATTAAACTCTCTTTTTTTTTTTTATTTATTTATTTATTTTTTAAATGGTCCAGGGTCAGGTTAGGTTTGGGTGGGCTTAAATTAGTGACCAAGGGTCTTTACTTCACTAATTAAAGCCCACCCTAACCTGACCACTTGTAGTGATCCAGGGAAATGTAGAAATCGGGTCTATTCAATACAAGTGAAGTGTCTTTCCATGTAGAGTATCTTTCAACTTAAGTTTGCATGTCTGCGCAGAAGTGGGAGCAGGCGCTGTCTGTAAAATGTACCCCAAACACACCTGAAGAGAAAAATGCATTCGTCTAATGAAATGAACTGAAAAAATATTTGATTTTCCTCAGATGTGTAGTGCCTTAATAAATACAATCTTTGTAAATCACTCAAAACTGAAAGCTGTTGTAGCAGATGATCCCAAAATAAAACTTTTGGGGATTTATTAACAACAGTATGAACAATTTTTGAGATGGTTTTTCTAAAAAAAAAAAAAAAAAAAAGGCTGTTTTTTTAGAAAATCCTAATTTTTATTTTGAAAATTTTTACATTTTGTTGTGTTGTATATCAGAAGAAAGAGAGGTTTAAAATGAGACTTTTCCCAACCCTGTAGCTTAATTAGTTGAGCTACAAATGCAATTTTAAAAAATATTTACAGCAAACTTTTTGTTAAATTGTAGCTTTAAAGGCATACAACTTCAAAACCAGTGTACAGCCTAAGATTTGTTTTTTGTTTTTTTTTTTTGTTTTTTTACACCCATGGCAGCATTTATCATACCAAATTTAATTGAAAGTAGAGAATTTAAGGTAGAATTTGGTTTTTGTTTTTTTCTCTAAAATTGTGTTTATTTGATGTGGAATGACCCTCGGGTGTCTTGTTTGTTTTTGGGTTTTTTGTATTTGTATGGTTTTGTTTTCTTGTTGGGACGGAAGCCCTTTAATTGTATTGAAGACTGTTAAAAATGGAAGACAAAAATAGTAAAAGGCTGTCTTTATGCAGACCTTGCTGGACAACGGCAATCAAGCATTATTAATAAGATGAGGTGTAGCTAATTCTAAAATGTACAAGAGCCAAAGGCTTCCAACAATGACTTTACATACGTGCAATGAAGAAAACTGATTCATATACACTGATCAGCCACAACATTAAAACCACTGACAAGTCAAATGAATAACACTTGCCTGTTTACAAGGCACCTGTCGAGGGGTGGGTTATATTAGGCAGCAAGGGAACAGTTCGTTTTTGAAGCTGATGTTTGGAAGTGGGAAACAGTGGGCAAGTGTAAGAATCTGAGAGACTTTGATAAGGACATCGACAGGTCTCCTGGGGTGTTCCCAGTAAGCAGTGGTTAGTACCTACTAAAAGTGGTCAAAGGACAGACAACTGGTGACTGGGTAATGGGCGACCAAGGCTCATTGATGCACATGGGGAGCGACTGTTAGCACTGGTTCTGTCCCACAGAAGAGCTACTGTAACACAAATTGCTGGCTATGATAGGTTTCAGAATATAGTGCATCGCAGCTTGCTGCATAGCTACAGACTGGTCAAAGTTCGATCAGTGATAACTACTGTCCACCACTGAGAATGTGCTACAATGGACAGGTGAGTGCCAGAAATGGACCATTTAGCAATTGAAAATGGTGGCCTGGTCTGATAAATCATGTTTTCTTTTACATCATGTGGAAGGCCAGGTGTGTTTGCACTAGGATGTGCTATGGTAAGACGGCAGGCCGGCGGAGGCAGTGTGATGCTCCGGGCACTGTTCTGCTGGGAGACCTTACGTCCTAGCAATCATGTGGATGTTACTTTGACATGTACCACCTACCTAAACATTGATGCAGGCCACGTAAACCCCTTCATGGCAACAGTAGTCCCTGATGACAGTGACCTCTTTCAGAAGGATAATGTGTGCTGCCACACTGCAAAAATTATTCAGGAATGGTTTGAGGACCATGACAAAGAGTTCAAGGTGTTGACTTGGCCTCCAAATTCCCCAGATCTCAATCCAGTCAAGCATCTGTGGAATGTGTTGTGGAAAAACAAGTCAGAGCCATGGATGCCCACCTCGCAGCTTAAAGGATTTGTTGCTTATGTCTTGGTGCCAGATACCTTCAGAGGTCTTATGGAGTCAATTCCTCGACGGGTCAGAGCTATTTTGGCGGCACAAGGAGGACCTACACAACATTAGGCAGGTGGTTTTAATGTTGTGACTGATCGGTGTATATCACTGAAAAGCACCAAACAAACTTCACTCCATTAGTGCTTTACCGTCAGGTCAGTAACAGTTACATGTCACTGCCATGATTTCTGAGCTCCTCCTTAATCTAGGCAGCGCAGATCGGTGAGGAGCTTGAGAAAATGGTGGAGACTTTTCGCTGCTCACAGATCACATGATGACGGCTACTTTTTGTAAAGAGGAGAACTTGGTAAGATATTGACATTTGCAAAATATAACAAATGTCATTGGACAGTCTCGATTGATGAATGTTATAGAACACTCAGCATTTTCTTCCCCTCACGTAAACTGTATCAAAATCATAAAAGGGGGCTGAGGGTTATGTGGGGGAAAAAATATTTTTGAAATGATAGTTTTTATAAACATGCCACAGCCTAAGATTACAAAGAGGTATAGATTTGCTTGGAGTACTTGTACTTAGAGCCGGGAACACAATAGTGTAATGGACTGCATACTAAACCGTAATAAAAAAGGTCCACAAACCCACCACCATTCACATATTCGCTTAGTTTTATTGCATGGACTAGGTAATTTTTTTTTTTGTAGTATATGAGGTAGTTGTAAAGTCTGTTTTTAAAATAAATTTTTTAATAGAAACAGTGGTTTCTTGTATTTACCATATTTTCTCTTTCAGCCATTGCCAAAATCCAAATCAAAACCCACAAAAGGTAGTAAGAAGGAACGCAGCAGCTCAGGATCTGCACGTAAATCTAAAGCTGATAAATCCAATGTGATTTTGCCTGACGAGTCCAGTAGTGAAGATGAGAAAAAGGATAAGGAGTCTTCAGATGGTGAAAAAGAGAGTGAGGAGGAGGAGGAAGAAGAGGAGGAGGTATATCATTTTATTTTTTGCATGCATGTTTGTATTATATTACTCTGTGGGGGGAATTCAATTCGCCCCGAAGTACCATCGCGCTGAAACGATTACCGTTATTACGCTAGTTTTATCACGGCTTTCTGCTCGCAGCTCCCCAAAAAGCCGTAATAAAGCGCAGGCCGCGTTACTTTTACTCGTAACATGGCCAATTGATTTCCTCCCTGTATGACCTTTTCCTCACAAATTACCATAGCCCCTTGATTTCACTGATAAACATACATTTAATTGAATCTGCTGTCTCTCTCTCTCTCTCCGTAGCCACCCAAGAAAACTCCCAAAAAAGAAAAGGCGAAACCAAAAGCTACTCCCAAGAGTAAGAAAGCAACAAAGACTGCAAATGTAAAAAAAGCAGACAGCAGTACTACGAACAAGAAGAACCCAAGCAGCTCCAAGAAAGGTAAATCAGAATTTGTATAAAACTGCTTAAAAATTATTTTCAAACAAATCTTCCTTTGTACTATTTGAGACTTGCTTTAAATAACAAAAATGAAAACATCTTCCCATTGTTTAAGTGGTATGCTTCATCCTTGATCAATATGAGGACTTTTAGTGGCAGATGCAATTAGTTGCAAGTTGCCACCGGACATCGTGTTGATGTGCCAGATAATACTGTACAGAAATCGCTGCTCCTTTTAAATGAGTGCAGATTTTTGTTAAAACTGACATGTAAACTCTGACAACTGTTTCAGAGACATCCCGTCACCTCAGGCCAAATTGAATCTTGCTTATAGAAATCTTAGATTTCAATTTTCAGTTCGTTCATGCCTTGTATAGATTACAGTGCACGTGCATCAATTTAGAATACGGTTTCTTCCAGTGAACTTTCTATTAGCAATAACTTTTGAGATCTTTCTGTCTGGATTGAAACTCTCAAACTAATTGCAGCTGTCTAATTTCCTGTATGAATTCTCTATGTAGGTGCTTTTGCCTAATAATCAATTCTGCACTGGCTAAACTGACTGTCCACCATTGGATGAAATTTTTTTCAAATAGTTTTTATTTGAACACCTTTTAACTTTTTTTTTTCAGTTGACCAGTATGGTTAATAATTTAGTTTCACTAGCATTTCCTGAGTCTCACGTTAGATTTATTTTGATGTTCTCTCTGAAAACAGCCATTATCTATGAATGGCTTGGTGTCGTTAAATTTATTTCATGTGCAAAAGTTTTTGAGATTCATGTAACAGTGGCATAAATTAATTAAAAAAAAATTAAAACTTAACCATTTACAGAGAAACCTGTTCCATCAGAAAGTGAGTCCGATGATAGCTCAGACGATGAACCATTGATCAAAAAGGTGAATAAACCACCTACTGATGATGAGCTCCGAGAAACTGTGAAAAAGCTTTTGGCTGAAGTAAATCTTGAAGAAGTCACAATGAATGAAATCTGCAAGAAGGTAGTTATCACATTCTGAGGAACTCTTGGGTACCACGGTTATTATAATTTAAATTGTGGACGTATGTATGCAGGTCTATCACTGCTGGCATACAGAATCCAATTTATACTAATCTAAATAGAAAACGTCAAGTTCTGTAATAGGCCCATATTTTTTTTTTTTTTTAAAAAACAAAAATCCTATTTTAAAAAAAAATGCAAACGCCCTCAAGCTTTGTAGTTGGATGTTTTCTGTAATTTGCAGCACAATGCCTAGATATACTAAATTTACATTAAAAAAAAAAAAAAAAAAAAACCCACCCACACTGCTTTCAGCATTCCCAGACTTAAAATGTTTAGCAGTGCTCTTCATTATAGCTGGAAATGATTGGTGATCATGTCTGTATGTATGACACTATGACACTATTTGCAAAAAGCAGCAAATGCCTGAAACAGAATTACAGCATATTTCATGTAATATGGCTTATAATGAATTGATTCATTTTTATGTTTAAGGTAAATGAGAGCTATCCCAGTTATGACCTGTTCCCAAGAAAAAAATTCATCAAAGCTACAGTTAAAGAGGTGAGTTCTGTTCTAAATGTTATACCACATAAGAATATAAATTGCCTATCTTGTTCTATGAAATCCCCCCCTCAAAATATTATGTAGAAGTTTCAGCCAAACCCACCCTTTTCCCAGTATAGAATATAACGTATATATTTTTTATTTTACATCAACAGCTAATCTCCTGATTATCCAAATTTATTATCTTTTCATGGAAAAATACATGGACTGATTTGGATTATGCTACTCTGGAACACAAGCTCTGAGAAATGGACACCAGCAAATATGTGTTTGGGTTTTACCACTTTGGGTACCGTGTAACAGTTGTTTGTTTGTTTTGGGTTTTTTTTTTTAAAAAAAAGCAGGTTTTTGCTTTTTTTGAGTTAAACTGTCTATGTAAATTGTATAATTAAACTTTTTTTTTTTTTTTTTTTTACTGGTATTTTTCAATTGTATTTTTAGCCACCATCTCCATTTTATAGTGGACCCTTCTGTGCTGGAGTGACAGGGCATTTCAGTTAGGGTTTCATTTTAATGTAAGTTTCAAGTATATTGGAGCATTATATTTTGTTCACAAAAATTAACCTTCCCATAAACATGGCAGTGGGGTTTAAAAATAAAAAAAATCTTTCTTGATCATAGAAATCACAAGTTATACAGTGCACTCCAGCACTAGAAAAGTGCTAATAACATCTTATTTTAACTGGTTATCTTTCATTTTACTATTGTCAAATGATCACTTTGGAGTGCTTGAAATGTCTAAATGTATGATATTAAAGTTTTTTTTAATTTACTTTTTTTTTTCTCATAAAAGCAGTGAGATTTGACTTTTTCTTCCTTTCTCCAGTGTGCATTGCATGTGAATCTTTGACAATCTTACATGTAGATGTTGCTATATTTTGTAAATTCCCATTTAATATAAACTTCCAATGATGTATTTTTGCCTTTTCCTTTTTTTATAAGGTTGTATTGTGTTAAGTGAGTATATAAAGTACAGAATTTTAATGATATTTCACTGCTAGCTAATTAGTACATTTGTGCAAGCCATTGTACCTCCTGTACAGCTGCTTGGTACTCTCTTCTAAGCTGTTATTCTCGTGTCGCTTTTCAATAAATCTCGTTTCACACATGCAGTCTTCGACTGCAATATAGTCTGAAGGATACATTTCCTCAGCATGGGGGAGATTTTTTGATGGGATATGATTACTTTACCATGACTGGAGTTGCACATCGGCACAATCTTATTATAACATCAAACAGCTTATCTTGTAACGTACGGGTCATAATATTAAAATGCTAAGTGATAACGGCAGTGTAGTGATGGCAATGTCTATATATGTTCTGGGCAATAATTTGTTGGCATATGCCCCAAAAGTAATACTGCTGGAAATATTCTTATCAATTTGATTTGTGTACGCAGATGATAAATGCAGACAACCATATTAAGGCACTGACATTTAAAGCGCTAATGAATTTCTTTTTATGCTATAGAAGTCTAATGGTAATATTTTATCTAAACTACAATAATCTCCAGTCTTGGCACGTTAGAGGTGGAACAGTCCTATACATAGTTCTTCTGAAGTTTGTGACATCTTTCTGCTTTTTTGGGGCCCAAGAGATGGAGGGTTTGCAAGTTATGGGACATGCCAATCATTTTGTCCTAATTTTGTGCCCTGCATTGCTAGGAGGTATGTGTTTGTTTTTTGTTGCAATTAAATTTAATAAGCTTAATAGCTCTTTTAAAGTCACAAAATCACAAATCTACCCTTTTAAAAAAAAAAAAAGTTCACTCTATTCCTATTCGGATTCACTTCATGTGCATGACCTCTTTTGAGTGGTCCTCATTGCCATTTTAATAGTTGTCTATTTTATAAGACAATAATTGTCAAATTTGAAAGTGTTCTTTTAAGTGGTGTGTGCGTTTTTTGTTTTTTCATAAACTTTCCTGCATCATCACCATTATTGCACTTGTTTTCAAGCCCAGAAGTCTCACTATCCTCTGACTAGTAAAACGCAACACAATCCCAAATTCTGTTTAATTGAAGGCTACTTTAACGGATATTGATTTGGACAAAATAGCCAGCATTCTTCAGAGTGAAACAATTCCCATGAATGTTTAATTTTTAAGGCATGGTTTTTATTTTTAAAAACAAACTGTTATTTTACGAAGGGTTCCTTTTCAGTTGGCCAACTGTGGCAAGAGGCTGGGATCTACAGAGTATAGTGATAAGGTTGTGCATGTCCTATTCTTCATTTCTTGTTTACATGTCTTTACAACAAAAAAAAAAAGCCAAACTATTTTATACATGTGTTCCTATATAAATGCAAAAACATAACAAATTCCTTTTTATCTGAAACATTAGAGTAGCTGGTGTGTCTAATTTTATAGTATGAATGGTGTACATTTAAAGTTCCATTGTATAAAAAAATAAATTGTTCAAACATCAATGCTTTTTTATTTTGTGGTTTGTTTTTGTTTTTTTAACTTCTTACAACACTGGCTTTAGTTTTAAAATAATATGGTTTTACAGTTAAGATTAATAACTGAGCAGTGTACATCATACACTTTTTAAATGTACTTTTAGCAGAAATATTGCAGGTCCACTTGCATTCTGTGGCTGTCCTTATTCATTGGGGAGGGATAGGACACTTTCTGTGCTTTAAACCTCTGCCCCCGTTGTACTTCATGGTAAACACCAGTTAAAGGGCACTTGGCACAGGTGTGGACCTGGGCTGTGCCTAGTGGTCAGATTTGCTTCAAACAGGTTTGACTGAGCATCACAAAAGTAAAGAACGCAAAGGGGATGGCTGGAGGACCTTGGTCTCTCCCTCAGATATGTAGTGTTGAGGGAGGATCTTCTCCTTTTGTCACAATTTTCCCTTTTGGCTGTGGGAATAGTGTATAGTTATCAGTTGTATCACTTTTCCTACTTGCAATCTGGGCACTTTAGTGATGTTTGGAGGAACATCTGTGCAGCTGTGTATAAGTTCTGGTGGATGAAGTGCTGATGCAAGCATCATATCCCACATACCTTAGGTTGAAGGAGGAGGTGGAGATTGGATCCTGTTGTAAGCACATGATCTTCCAACACTTTAGAGTTTCACAGTTTGTGCTAATGTCAATGCTGTCCTCTATCTCCTGCACTATGCTTTCTCCAGTATTATATTATTTTATTTTCATATTCCCTAGCAACTCTTACAATGGGTTGACCTCATTTAGCTGAGTATAGACAAGAAATGAGACCCCTTGATGGAATATATTGTGGCTTCTAGGTTTTCAGGGGGGGTCCTTTTACAATTTATTAAAAGTCTAATCATTGACAACTATTTATTTGTTAATCTAAAACAGAAATTAATTAAAGCTCACTAAGCATACCATTTCCAATGTATTATCAGTACTACTGGATAATCAAATGGCTAAAACGTTTCCAGGTTTCAGTTATCCAGAACGGGTTAAATGTCTTGTGTTTAAATTTCAGTTGTGACTGAATAAGTAAAGTATTTTCATCTAAAAGTTGAAACTTGAAAATATCCAATACTTGAGATATTGAAATGATGATCAATGTATGCATGCTTTTAGTATAAACCTTGTTAGTGATTGGTTGTTGTGTTAATTTGTTAGTATCCACATCAATGCTCCAGAACTTTCCCTAAGAGGTATTTCGTAGTCCATCTTCATAGTATACTTGGCTGAGAAAATCCAAATACAGGGGGAATGATTCTTGATTGCAATCCACTTTTAGTCAGCAGCCATAGATGCACATAACATACATTAATCGGAACAATTCAGACCTGTGGGTTCTGGTCTTTCTGGTGCAAATCTGGTTGTCCTATACATTCTGCAATCCTCCACACAACCAATAACAATAGTACACCTGCATATAGCTGAACCTGAAAGTTTTGACAGCACATCCAACTCCTGAAGTGTTTCTCCACCCACCACATATGGCGTTTCAATAGAGGAAGTGATTCCAAAACAGTACTAGTAATTTTTACAGTGACTTCAGCAATTGGAAAATCATAGTGCGGCAATATAAATAATGTTCTGCTTGCCCTAGTGATCCAGTGTCTCAATCAGCTTAAGGCTAGTCCCAACACCAGACTATTCAGATATACCAACATAATATGGATACAAAAATCGCCAGAATGTTGTAATGCATTAATGTTGATATGTTCGTTCATATTGTTCAGGATTCAAATATTGTAATGAATGCATCATAATCACTTAGCCAAATAAAATGTATTATATTTGATATCAATATTCATCTACAAAGTATATTCGAGGCATAGAGGATCAAAATCAATCCAAGGAAATAAATTTAATACTCCCGCCCACTAAATTTTTTAATATGCCATATCTTCATATCAAAATACTCTTCTTAATTTAAATGTACCTAAAAATACTGGAAAATAAATTTAAATGGAAGGAATGAACAAAAAAAACAAAAACCAGGTGCTGAAAGAAAATAGATCCAATCGGATTCAAAAAGGCATCTTAAATATTGTTAATGTCCATCATTATATAACGCAACCCTTGAGGAGAAAAGTCCTTGTTTTAAATATCTAGAACCCCCCCCCTCAAGTTCTAGTCTCTTACCTTTCCTTTTAAATCAGATTTTTTTTTCTTTTTTCACTCAACATAAAAGCCCATCACATCAGGCTTATAACAATGAAACCGAAACCCACACAGGGGTAGTAGCTTTGTCATAACTTCATGCATACATTGTCAAAACACCTACTACATCAACAAGTATACACAGATCAGGATCTAACTTCATACATATTTAAAGAATATACAAACATATCAGTAGGTGGCATGCAACACAGGAATAATTTCCCCGCACAACCTGCCAGCATCTAGCATACAATGAGGCATTGAAATAACTGATAACAGTGGCTGGGTGCCTGCCCTGGACATAATACTCTCAAGAGAGGTCCACCTCCCTTAACCCCTCTGTATTATAAGGAGATTGCAAAGCAACGGGCATGGTGTTACAACCCCTTAATCTATGGGCATGGACTGTAGGGGGACCTGATGTGGGGGTCCCCCGAGGTGTTGGCATACATCACATGAGGAGTTAACTCCAGGCCAGAAGAAATGTAGCAACCAAAAAGGGGTGGAGGTGGTGCCCATAGGCCAGCAGTTAACAGGAGCCCAGACTCAACAGATGAAGGGAGTATTGGAGGTAGAGCTGCCTCAGTTCACCAGCAGGCCTGTAGTGGCCCATCATGTCAACACCGGGGAGGCTCCGCCTATTCGACAGCCCACGTATTGAGCAAGTCCCGAGGTGCTTGACATGATCAAAAAAGAGGTCGATGAAATACTGGCACTGGGGGTCATTTTACCATCCAATAGTCCCTGGGCGGCCAGTGTGGTGCTAGTGCCCAAGAAAGACCAGCGTACACGCTTCTGCGTGGATTATAGGAAACAGCGAAATGACGGTGACAGACGTGTATCCCATGCTCTGGGTAGATGAGCTGTTAGACTGGGGGCGGCTCGCTATGTGTTCACGCTGGACCTTAGTAAGGGGTACTGGCAGATACCCCTTACCAGGGAGACATAGGAGCGATCCGCATTCACCAGGTTTGGACTATTTGCGTTTACTGCCATGCCCTTCAGAATAAAGAATGCCCCGGCCACCTTTCAGCGTACAGTAGACCGTTTGCTGACAGGGTGTTAGGAGTTTGCCCAGAGTAAATTCATGGTAAGGTTGAGGCAGCTGATCTAGTGGAACCTGGAGCAAACGAAAGGGCAAAGTTAAGCAAGATGAGGAACAAGAAGGACTCCAGTGAATGATGTCTCCTTTGTTCCAATCGATTACTGGACTGTGGAGCTGCACCCAGGGATGTCCCAGAATTACAAGAACAGGAGGACAACTAATAAGATAAAACGACAGGGTTTCAGAATGTAGCGCCCCCACGGTGAGCTGCAACACAGGTGTCTGTGAACATATTTTTCCGCCTGGTAAAGGATCACCATCCAGGCCACTGACAGTGATGGGCGATTTGAGCTTAATGGCAGGAATCCCCAAGGAAGGGGTGAAGTCCAGAAAATTCTCAGCAGTGAAAATCACCGCAGGAACCAGGAGTGCATTCTTGGAAGATATAATTTGCAGACCTAGGCAAACCTCTCCCACGTTCTCTACGCCTGTTCTTATTCAGACTTATTTGACTTGTTGGGACAGCTTCGGAAGAGATGGCCCCTGTTGCCACAATATAGATAAAGACCTAAAGTACGTCTCCTGGTTTATTCTTCCGAAGTGAGGCGATAAACACCTAGCTGCATGGGCTCAGTAGCTTCAAAAGTTGAAGCAGAAAGAGTCAGAAGAGAGCATGAGGAAATGGTAGTAACCCTCTCAGCTTTTTTTTCTTTAAATCTGCGGTCAATTTTGATGACCAATTGCATTATATTCTCCAGTGTAGCTGGGATTGGGTATTGCACCAGAAAGTCTTTTATCTGTTTGGAAAAGCCCAAATGGAACTGGCTCCAGAGTGCCGGATCATTCCACTCGCTGTCCGTGGACCAGCATCTGAACTCTGCACAATATTTCTCGGCTGTGTGACGGCCCTGTTTCAGCGCCCTGAGATGAGCTTCAGCCGAGACCACTCTGTCCGGATCAGCGTAGAGCATACCCAGCTCATTCAAGAATGCATCAACGGACTATAATGGAGGGCTTGTGGGAGCAAGACTAAATGCCCAGGACTGAGAATCACCCTGCAGAAGGGAAATAGTGATGCCAACCCTTTGAGGCTCCGATCCAGATGAAGGAGGTCTGAGGCAAAAATAAAGTTTACAACTTTCCTTAAAGTTACGAAATAAGGTTGGCGTTTTCCACACTGTTGTGGCCAGTTATAATGTGACGGCTAACAGTATTATCATGAGCTTGTAGAACTAGTAGAAGAGGTCTTCACCTATAGCAGCCACCTTTCCCATAGAGCTGGTTATACTCACAGGTACTCAGATGCCCCAGGACTTACACTCAAAGTAATACAAAATTATGAACGTACTGCCGCCTGAGATAGCGGGCGATGGTACAAGCAGAGCAAAGGACAAGCCAAAGGTCTAGGGTCTGAAGCAGCATACGTGGTCAGGTACAGGCAGATAGTCAGCACTGGCAGTGATCAAAGGAGGTCCGGGTAAAATAGCAAAGGTCAGGGCAACGAGCAAACAATCAAGGTCCAGGTTCCAGGCAGAAGGTCAAACACGGTAGTCAATCCAAAAGTTTAGCAAACAGCACAGAGCAGGCAAGCAGACAGGATACTAAGCGCTATAACCGGCAGGGAGGCTAAGCCCTCCCTGTTTTATATACAGAGACTTGCCAATGGCTGCAGAGGAGGCCAGCAGGAGTAATCAGCCTCAGGAGCTGCTTAATAAATATAATTAAATTAACAGGTTGCACACGCGCCTGGCTGCCCCTAATGCCGGGACGCGGTGCTAGCTACTACAGTGTCCCGACCGTTGCCTAGGCTATGGAGACGGTCTGGACGCAGGTGAGCAGAGAGTCGCGGTGGCTGACACTGCCTTTCTAGTAGCCTGAGAAGAAACATCTGATGCATACCAGTATGCTCTTACAGGCTTGCACATACCTTCTTTACCCAGAGTCAGACCATGTGCTGCTTCAGCTAGGTCTGTAAGATACACACTACCTTGTCCATCTCTCCAGAGTCGAGAGGACTCCTGACCACATCCCTTCACCATCCAGACCGCTTTTTCATGCAGGTAACACAAATCTTATATATTAACTAATGCATGTGTGATTACAATTTAAAAACAAAAAAACAAAACATTGATTTGTCGGTTGTCATGTTTAAACCTGCTGCCCACTTGACAGCTATGTCCGCCCTGTTATTAAAGTCATGTACAGTCATGTGTTTAAGCTTTAACTTAAATAACAGTTACTTCAGTTGGTAACTGTGTCACTGTCACAAGTCCTTCATGTAACATGAGTGTTCTACTCATGTACTGTTATTGTCATTAAAGTTACTCAGTTGCCTCAACGTCGCCCCCTATCCTAGGAAAATACTGAAAACCAATGTATATCAATTGATTTACCCTCTGCCAACTCACATGCCATTCTCAATCCCACAAGTTCAGCTACTTGGCTAAGTGAGGAGGGCAAAGGGGTCAATTTTTATAGCACCTTCGTCAATTATAATAATATCCAGTACATGTCTATCTAACTATGAAAAATATAAAACATGAAAATTTTACATTTTCTAAAGGGTTTCACTTAAGTCAGGTCTTGTGGCAAAAATCTTACTCAAATGTTCCACACAGAGATATCTGTATGTCTACCTAATTCACCTTCAGCGAGTCTCCTGTCTCCTTCGACCCTTTGTGCATTTAGAGGCACACTTTGTACTCTTTTCTCAGGAGACAAAAAGGCAGATACCACATGCAATCTATAAAACATGAATCACATTTCCACTACAAAATTCCTACTTAAAAATCAGCAGTTTCTATAAGCATAAAAACAAACCCTTAGCTACTTCGTGACTATGTCAGTGTAATGTGTACCCCTAATTCTGTCTGTTGTCAAAAAAAACGTCATAGCCTCATGGGTGAGATAATGTCTACGTATTTTGTATCTCTTTATAAGAAAAGAATGAGATCCTGACAGCTAGAAATGTAAATAATGGGAAATAAGACAGCAAAGAAGAAGAATCATACTGAAGTGACTTGCAGAACAAAAAGCAGAGAAGGAGATTTACAGCAAAATGACAGCTGGATTGGGCAATATGGGGAAATGGCTCTACTATTTCACTAATCCCCTTAGCTATTGACTAATCTATGACCCCTCCCCCATTCCTATTAAGTTTAAATGGGAGTTACATCACCCATCCAATCCAGTGTCATCCATCAGCTCGTAAGAAGCCCAGTAAATATCATAATAACTATACAAACTTGTGTTGTAATTGTGACTATAATAGAGAAGTGCAAAATTAACCCTTTGTGAGGCATACTCTGTATCTCCCATGTGTGTTCCTGGAATACAAAAAACTATTAGAAGCAGAGTATATACACACTTAATTTTAAATAATAAAGCTCAACCAAATACGTTATTATAGGCCACTGCAGTTAGAAGAAAGAGTGTTACAATGACACATTGTTAACTTGTCCCCAATAATTACTAAATATATATATTTCTTTGGCACAGAAGAGAAGAACAAAACAAAGTTAGTATCAAATAACAAATAAAAACAAACATTTTAATTTCTTTACTTTCAATCTTTATCATTGACCAGCGGCAGGGAAATAAACACAAGACAACAAATAAAACAAAACAAACAAAAAAAACTCAGTCTACTTTCATTCCTTGGTGACCATTGCTTCTATGCAGGAAAATTCCCTAGCAATGGTTATCTACAATCCTTCTATTGTTCTAAGGCTATATAGCTTCATTGCAGTCAGGGTCAATTAAGACCATTTGTCTTGACACAATGGATATCTCTCACCTACTGAATAGCACCTACATGTGACCTTATTTTTCCTTCTTGGATTCCTGAATCTAAGCCATTACATAGACACAACAAATTTCTTTTGTACACATTTCTTTTCCCTGGCTGCACTTTATGAATGGAATAAAATCAAAAGTTTCTTCAGACTGTTTGATAAACCGGTCTTTTTTTCTATTACAGGTTTTTTTTTCTAAATTCAATCACACACCATACACAAACACACACAAAAAAAATATACATTTAAGATACTCAGCTGTAAACCTGAATAGTTAATCATTTAATACAGATTATCAGTTACATTTGCTATTTTTATATATTTTTTTTAAAAAAAATTATTTGGTTTTATACTTTACTGCTTTGCGCAAGCTTCTCTACGCTCAACAACACCATTCTCCGCTACGTACGGTATCCTGCTACATGCTCCCTTTACTATTGCCACAGTTTTAAACAGTCAGCTTAATTCTCAGTTTTCACAAATATTTCTTTTTATCTAACTTACTTAGTAACTCTTGATAAATATTACAAACCATGGCAAAGGGTATCACACATTTATCGGTCATCTTGACCCACTGATCACAGTATACCATTGTATACTCACCTTTACTGTATGCCAATACATATAAAACTTCACCATGTACTTGACTTTACTGTATACTTAACTTTAGTGTATACTTACCTTACCATCTCTACTCACAAACACAGACCCTGTCGGGCTTCCTTTGACTTCTACGTCGGTCATATCGGCCATCTCACACATTTGTTCAGTACCCATGTGGAAACTGAATTTTCCAACGCTTCGCAATGCAAAACTCCTGTGTGAGATTGTGGTGGCTGTGGACGAATTCCATAAGCTGCGTCCACTCACTTCTCAACTGGGTACAACTTAACAATTCATGCGATGATAAGCGTACACAGCGAAGACCCCTAATACAGAAACTGGGAGAACAGAAATATCAACCGTGCAATATCCTGCGTTTCCAGCACGCCTGTTCGAGTTCTTTAGAACTGGGAGAACTAAATATTGAAGAATATCAGCCTTTCCAGCGAATTTCCTCTCCACCATCCACAATTTCACAATCACGTGCATATGTCACACATGCGGTCCAATTGCACAGCCTGCAGGTACTAGTTATCAGCAAACTTATGCAATTACAATTGGGATTATGCCGAAAACCCTGTTTTCGTATCACTGTATACTACCACAGCGTCAATTTTTATACCCTATTTTCTCAACAGAACCTCTCTAAAGGTCAATTGTTTACCCCGTTTTCTCAATAGGACCTTTGCCTTAACCAGTACTTTCACAATCACACAATTCACATACATATACACCTTTGTTTTCTGCGGAGAAAAATACTTTGGCAAATGGTTGTAATAAGGTCTCAGAGGTTCTAACAATTCATTTCACTATAAAATACAACCAGACTATCTATCAACACAACTGCTTAAACATGCGGCAACACAGGGTAGCATATGCGTACACTAAGCAACCAAACCATGCTTAAATCGCAAAAATGACATGAAAAAGAAAAAGTTTTTCTTTCTTGTCCCTAAGTTCTCACTAGCAGCCCATAGATTACACAAAGCAGATATTCGGTTTAGCAACACTAGATTATATAAAGGCATAGAAATATTTGCGTTCTCACCCGTATATAACGTCCCACCCTTTGTTGGTAAACCGAAATCCGTAGGTTTTGCGAATCCTTGAGCAATGTAGCGACTTTGCGAGTCACCAAATTATTAAAGTCATTTTATTGCTTACCAATAAAACATTGTACATTGCGATTGTTGTGGTTCCAAAGCACAAAGATATTTAATTGCAAAATATAGCAGGATTTACAGCAAGCCATTATTACGCATTAAAGATGTTACAATAAAGCAGGAAAGTGTAGAAAAAACACCAAATACATTACATTTTACTTATAGTGCTTCAACCAGGCCCAGGGGATACAGTCATGGTCCCATGTAGTCAGGATCAGAGAGAGAGTCTTAGCTGGTAAAGCAGCTTGATAGTATCCAGTTTCAGTATAGAAGAAAACTACTGATTATGTCATGGCATGTTTCCATTTGTTCAGTATTCAGGACAGTAAGGTATAATGCAGTTCATAGGTCAGTTCAAACGATGCCCTCCAAGGGTGGGGGTCAGCTCTCCAACAGCTGCATACTAATCTTCCCACCGAAAAGCTGGTTTAAACTGGTCTATTTGCATTACACACACAATACCATTCTGGTCATTAATTCCCTATAATCCATAACTCGTATACGCAAGTTTCGATCTCTTAGCCGATAGAAACGGACGTCTGAAGATAAATAGGGGATTAGATTGATACCAAACATGATATGTTTCTTGTATCCTGAACCATAGATCTCAATAAAGTGCTTTTAACATTATTATATTTAAATATTAATCCTACTAAATCTGACTATAAACGACTGTGTGTCGGACTTATTTTAATGAGAACTATTTAAAAAGAATGTGTGAGTGTATGTGTATGTATGCTGATGAAGAGTACATAAATAATCTATTATTTATGTTTCATTTTATATTTGAATTAGAAAGTGACTGCACATAAAAATCCTCCCCCCACCTGGAAACATGGCTTGTAAATACGTGATAAACATGTTTGGAGCAATTGGTCAGTAATTAACATATGAAAGACTGTAGCCTGGTTCCTGTGAAAGGTAGTCTCCGGCCACAAGAAGGATTTACCCATTTACACAAGGAAAAAGTTCTTTCTATTCATGATTGGTCCCCAGACTGAGGGGACTTGCTGCCATTGCTCCTAGGTGGACATGCAGTGAAGTGAGTAACCTCATGGCCTACAAAGGCCCTGACTAGTAGGAATGATGGAGTTCGAATGGAATGAGTGAAAGGTGAGTGTGAGGCTGGAAACATAAATGCTATAAATGTTGTAATGTGGTGTTGAATGGAAGATGGAGTTTGATTCTGGACGCATATCTGTAGAGTACATGAGAATGAATGATCATTTATACAGATGGTCATATGTGTAGAGTATATGAGAATGAATGATCATTTATACAGTTGGTAAATATGATTGGAATTGCCTAAATATTATTGCAAGAGTTATTTTGAAATTGTGTTGGTTTTAAAAGTTAGACCTCGGTTTGTTATGGATAATGTTAAATGCATGCCTTGTAATAATTTTGCAATGCTGTGTAGATATAACATAGGTATGGTGTTAGTCTGATTTGTATGTGATTGTGTAGTCTAATAAGACTGCATTGGCAGTAAATTAGGCCATTGCGAGCACATGTATTAAGATGGCTGACACTGTATTTGACTCCTGTAGTGCTGTACAATTCTTGGAATTCCTGTTGTGTTTGGGATAGATTGTTGGATTAAATGGAAGCATTTGTGTTATACATAGTCCTGTCTGGTTCTGTGTTGGTTTAATGCTGTAATGGAGTTTTGTTTGGAAATAGTTATAGTAATTGTATGGAAATGGTTGTGCATAATTTGTTTGTTAATAGAATGGTGGTGTCGGAAAAGCATTTAGTGTGATAGAGAAGAAACCGCGTAGATGGTATTGGAAAGTCTGCTATGCTGCTGAGGATTTAGATGCATAGTAAGTGATTGGATTGTTTTGTTAGACTGTTGGTTTAAAGGAAAAGTAGAGGAAATGGATCTAGTATGTGGTTATGGATCTAGTATTATGGGCAGCACAGTGGCCTAGTGGTTAGCACTTCTGCCTCACAGCACTGGGGTCATGAGTTCGATTCCCGACCATGGCCATATCTGTGTGGAGTTTGTATGTTCTCCCTGTGTTTGCGTGGGTTTCCCCCGGGTGCTCCGGTTTCCTCCCACACTCCAAAAACATACTGGTAGGTTAATTGGCTGCTATCTAAATTGACCCTAGTCTCTCCCTGTCTGTCTGTCCCCCTCTCTGTCTGTCTGTGTGTGTGTGTGTGTCTATATGAGGGAATTTAGACTGTAAGCTCCAATGGGGCAGGGACTGATGTGAATGAGTTCTCTGTACAGCGCTGCGGAATAAGTGGCGCTATATAAATAAATGATGATGATGATGATGATGATGGTTGAAATACCATGTGTTAAAATGGTTGTTGGTCTTTGAATGAGATATGTGAAATTAATGGATTGTGTCTGTTTGGTCTCCCTCCCCCCAGGTCAGATGGGTCTTCCCCCTCCTCCCCCTTCAACACATACAATACATTCACACACATACACTTACACACACACAATGACTTATATATTTATATTACAGGCAATAAGTATAATATATGGCACCAAAAAAAGAGCATAATATCCCATCCACATACAACTGCCCAATATACAGGATATTAGATGTACGCCAGCCCCCCTCCTCCCCATCTTCACAAGTGCACCAAAGTCCAGATTATCCCAAAGAGGAGTGCACGAATCATAAACTGGCTCATCCACAATCTGAAGCAAGATCCGCCACACTCTAAAGGTCTGAATCACCAAGGGGGGATCACCTCCAGGAACTCCGTGCGTGCATTTCTAGACCCTGTCATAGAAACTAGCAGGTCATGAAGGTCCGAACCCGTCTGAGACCGCAGCCACATGCCAATATGTGCAAACTAAGAGGCAAAATAATAGAGCCGCAAATTCAGAAAAGCCAGACCCCCCGACCCCCAAGAGCAACACAGAGTAGTGAATTTGACAGAGGCTCTCTTGCCCACTCATACCAATGATGATATGAGACGATCAATAGAGCGGAACATACTATGTGGAATGTAGATTGGCAACTGCTGCAGCACATAAAAAAATTTGGGCTGAAGGATCATTTTAACTAAGTAATTTCTACCCGTGACCATCAATGGCAACTGCTTCCACGCCTAAACCCTGCATTTAAGATAATCGATCTGAGGTTGGAGATTGCGCTGAATATATTGACTCATGTCATTAGAAATCCAAATACCCAGATATTTGAACGTAGGAGTTCATCTCAGGGGGGTCTGTAGGACTTGGCCTGTCGTGCAAGGTCCCCTCATCTGAGTCACACTAGACTTGTCCCAATTGACCAAAAGTCCTGAATAAAATCCAAAAACCGTAACTACCCGATGGAGTGCAGGTAAGGATCTACCGGGACGAGACAAAACAGTAACATATCATCTGCGCAAAGGGCAATCGTGTCCGTCCTGCAGCCCACCGTCCATCCACTAATATCCAACTGTGCTCTGACAACACAAGCCAGCGGTTCTATGGCTAAGGCAAAGAAGGTGGAAGATAGAGGGCAACCCTGTCTCGTGCCTCTACCCAGGACAAACTGACGAGACACAAAACCATTTACACAGACTCTGGCTGTGGGACAAAAATACAACAGTCGCACCCATTGAACAAAAACCATCCTGAAACCGAATTTAAATAATACCACCCACAAGTACCTCCACTCCACGGAATCAAAGGCCCTAGCAGCATCTAACAACACCACCACCGCCTCCTCCTCCGCTGGATGGGGCAGCTGCAGATGGCAAAAAAGTCTGCGCAAATTTATTGATTTTTCCGGCATAAACCAGTCTGGTCAGAATGCACAATCTCGCTGATCACCTGATTAAAACGCGACGCCAGCCACTCAGTTCAGGCAAGGAAACAGATGCCAAGTACGAGTCTAGGTCAGAATCAGAATACCCAGACCTAGACGCATACGCATTTTTAAAATAAGCGTAAAAAACCTCATTAATTTCTTCAGTCACAGTATACACAAATATCCGTGATACCTGCCACTACAGTCGCCACCCTCTCAGATCTATCCAAATATGCCAGGAATCTACCACATTTGTCTGCTTCAAGATATTGAGTGTGCCTAGCGAACAGCAATTTACGTCTTGAATTATATAGCAGGTAATCTACCCACTCCTGCTGCACCACCAGCCAGGCCTGCCTATCAGTTGCCATACAGGAAGAGAGATACACCTCCTCCAACCGTGAGATCTTCTTTTCTAGTCTATCCCCCCCACAATCTGGACTCCCTTTTAACAGAGTTAATACTAGTGATCAGGGATCCCCTCAGAAAGGCTTTAAAGGCATCGCAAATGAGGGGCTGGGCTGCCGTATGTACATTTGTGGCAAAATAACCCTCCCACTGAGACTCCAAAGTGTCACCATCCCTCAACAAGTTCAAACAGAAGGGATTAAGCTTCCAAAATATTTGGCCCAGAGGAACATTAAATTTCAGAGTTAATAGTAAAGGAGGGTGATCCGAGATCCCCCTAGGTAGATATGTAGCATCCACAGCAGGCGGCAATAACCTCTTATAAATAAGTCCCAAGTCAATTCGAGAAAAGGCGTAATGAGAGTTAGAAACACAGGAGAAACAAACTTCTGCCGGGTGCTTCAGACGCCACACATCCACCAAACCCATCTCATCTACCAGGCCAGCAAATTTCGACTTCCCAACATGTGAAGAATCTCCCAACTCCATCCACCTATCAATAGTGGGATCCAGCACAGCATTAAAGTCTCCACAGCAAATCACAGGAGTATCAGGGGACAAGGAGATGAAATCACTACATTTCACTATTATAGTGGGGGCGGGACATAAACAGCCATCAGATTTATACGAGTAGGATCAAAAATGCTCTTTTACATACAAGGAGAGACACTCCCTAGAATGACAGGTAGGAGTAGCATGATAAGCCCATCCAACCCATGGTTTCTTAAGGGCCAAAAGTCTGCCTTCCACTAGATGAGTCTCAGTGAGGCAAATAACATCCGCTTCATATTTCTTTAATTGAGACATAACCAGAGACCATTTAATTTTATCATTTAGGCCACGAACATTCCATGTCAGAAACTTTATAGAACCCTTACTCAGCTTCCCATTCGCCATAACATTAGGGAATACACATGACAACATAAGAATCATCCCTCCAGACCCAGGCAGACACCCAGTCACCAGACAGCCACAATAATACATACAAAATCAACGTATCTTGACCTTTGACAGTACTTGCATATAAGAACAACATGACACTGCAGTTTTGCATAATTTCTGAGATCTTTTAACATAAATACGCAAGGCACGAACAACGTATCAAGATAACAAATAGACTCATCGTTATCAGAAGATGAGGAATCAGAGCCGGAGTAACAATGTCTCGATTCAAATGAAACTTAGATACAACGAAAAACCCTTAGCTCTTAGGACCCTGGCCTCAACAGCCACGCCGTTAAAGCCAGACGTTCCAAACTTTGATGACAAAAGGGACCCTGGGTTAGCAGGTCTGGGCGTATTGGCAACCGCCACGACCGACCTCCTGCCATGAAGAGTACGTCGGTGTACCAGGCTCTGCGCAGGCAATCCGGCGCCACTAGAAGCACTGGAACACCCTCTCTCTTCACCTTTTTCAGTACTCGTGGAAGCATGGCTATCGGAGGAAAAAGGTACACTAAGCGGTACCTCCAAGGGACGGACATAGCGTCTACCGCGACTGCCCCGGGATCTCTTGCGTGAAACCTTGTGATTCAACCGAGATGCCATCATGTCGACATCCGGTTGACCCCATTTCACCACTAACTGTTGAAACACCTCCGGATGGAGAGACCATTCTTCTGGATGCAGAGTCTGCCTGCTTAGGAAGTCTGCTTCCCAATTTTCTATTCCGGGAATGAAGATGGCCACGAGTGCCGAAAAGTGAGCTTCGGCCCACAGAAATATCCTGAATCTCTCTCATGGCCAAGGGACTTCTGGTGCCGCCCTGATGGTTGAGGTATGCCACTACTGTGACATTGTCCGATTGAATCTTTACTGGTTTTCCCTGCAGCAAGTGTTGCGCACTTCTTAGAGCATGAAACACTGCGCGCAGTCATAAGACATTTATTGGAAGTTTGGATTCCTTCTGAGTCCAAATCCCCTGAAACCGAGCCTGAAGACAGACAGCCCCCCAACCCCAAAGGCTGGCATCTGTTGTTATCAGAATCCAATTCCAAATTGAGAACAAGCGTCCCCTGGTGAGATTCTGCCTGTGTAGCCACCAGATCAGCGACTGACGCGTCTGCGGAGGCAGGCGAAAAACCTGACTTGCCAGATTCCGATGGGATTTGTTTCATTGCGACAGGCGTTCCAATTGAAACTGTCGTGCATGGAACTGAGCAAACTGGATCGCTTCGAATGATGATACCATCTTGCCCAGAAGTCATATTGCAAAATGAATGGAAGGTCTCTTTGCCACCAACAGGGATTTCACCATCCTCTGCAAGGCTAGGATCTTGTCCCGAGGAAAGAATCCCGAAACCTTCCTGAGGACTGAAAGGACTAAAATTTGGATAATCTTTGTTTGGGAGCACTAACTGGGAGAAAAATGCCTTTTCCACCTGTAGCTTGACTGATAATGGAGTCAAGCTGAAGTCCAAACAAAAGACCCCCAGAAAATGGTATGGTCTCAAGAACATTTTCAGACTCCCCATCAGCCTTCCAGGACTTAAGGCAGAGAATACAACGAGCTGAAACTGCAGAGGCAGAAATACGTGCACCAATCAGTCCCGCGTATGTAGCTGCCTCTCGTAAATAATCTATCGCCCTCTGAATTTGCTCCACTAATGGAAGCAGTTCAGAGGAAGGCCTGCCTGCCAACAAACCTTAAAAACTGTGTTTTGACCAGCATTTTTCTGCTTTGTTAACCCACACAGATGCCAAAGCAGGCCTGACAGAGGCACATTCTGCCACGAAAATGAATTTAAGGACGGCCTTAACCGAATGGTCTGTACCATCCTTAAGAGTGGCTGTTAGTAAAAGGAATAGTAGTTAACTTAGCTAACATTGTAACTGCAGCATCCACACGTGGAAGCGTCTACAATTTAGCAAAAACTTTAAAAGGAAAAGGATAAACCGACTGCAGTCACCGAAATACTTGGAACTTGCTATCTGGGGAAGTCCAAGGCTCTGACAACAAATCTTCCAATAGGGAAGAAGCCAGGAAAAAGAAATGTATTTTTTTTTTTTCTTCCCTGTGCAAAAAGAGGAGCTTGTGCAACATGAGGAACCTCTTACTTAGGAAAGTGAAGTACCTGACACACAGCTTGTATTAATTCCTCCACACTCTGGTGAACTGAATGAATCTCCTCCACAACCGAAGGAGCATCCATGTCAGAATTCACTGCTAAATTACCTTCATTCTGGGAACTACAGTCAAAATCGGGCTTATTTTCCTGAAGTTGTGGCGCCATCCTCCTACGCTTATGTGAGGAAGACGGTGCCGCAGATTGTAACATCTTCTCTAAGAGGAAGAAACCTAAACCATACCCTGTACAGAGCATGCAAGTCCCTGTACCCAAGCAGGCTGTACAGACTCCGCCAGGGAGAAACAGACAAACCTTGACTTAGCAAACTAGAACCCATATCAGTTGCTACAGTGCAAGCAGAATTAGAAGATGGAGCGACCACAGCCTGTGACAGCACCAACTGAGCAAGTTCAGCCACTGTATTGGAGAGAGACCGAACCCAGGCATGTTTTGCCGTATGTAAAGCAGCAGCTGCTGTATTACACTGTATGCTCTTTGAAAGCCGGCAGGCTGTGCACAGAGCCTGCACGCTTCACTGACCTGATGGTAACTTAACATGACAGACAGCCCAGGTGAAACTCAACATTGATGTAACACCAGCTTTACCACGCATGGTTTTTCCTCTTCTGACATGTTAACAAATGGGACAAAACACAAACAAAACAGTGTAATAAACAGTGTAACAAAACATAATTTAAATAACAAGCAGCCCAAAAACTAACAGAAAGTGAGCCTGCAATACAGCAAATAAAAGCCCCACAGAGTAAAAGAAATAAACTTTTGAAAATAACAATCCCCAAACCTATCTATCAGGACTCAGGACAGAAAAGGGGAGCTATAAAATGGCTGTTTATTCTGGTGTCTGCACACATAATAGTGAGAGACTTCCATGGAGGAAGAGTAATAGATTCCCTCAGGGCCCAGCACTGAATTGGTAACAATCAACAACCCAGTGCCTAGCAGAGCTCACTATCTTAGTGACCCTTGCCTGACCCTGTCTCCTGAGCTAAAAATAGGATCTCTTTTTTTTTTCTTCATAGAATGACTGCTCCTAGTAAGAAGCAGCCTGCTCAGGGACAAACTGCGATTTTACTAGCCCTCTCCCTCAGCATTGTGCTGGGAGAGGATTCGCTTACCTTCTGCCACCCCTCCTCACACAGTGTCTGCAGTCTATCTGTCAGATCAGGAGGACGGACACAGCCTGCGTCGACTGTGCCCGGCTCCTAGGAGGGTATGCAAACGTTGGGAGAGGGAGGCTGGCAACAGAGGCACCTCTCACAGCACCTCCGATCCCCCCCCTCCATACAGCGCTTGCCGCACGCTGCATACTCCTGCCATAAAATAATAAAAGTAACAGAAGAGGGCTGCTGAGCAGCCCAGACACAGCCTTTTCGCCAGGCACTTAAACTAGACTGGCCTCTAGCAGGAGGTGGGGTATAGAGGGGGTGGAGCCAGAGCTTTGTTTAACTAAAGTTAAAGTGCCAGTGTTCGCCTGTCCCTACTCTATACCCCCAAGGTCCCGGTGTCCCCCAAGGATGTCAGAGAAAAACCCACAATCCGAAATCAAATCTTTCATGACCCTCCTTACGTCATGTGTTAGATTGTCTGGTTATCTCTGTCACACAAATTCCTATACTCCTCCATAGTGGTCTTGTAATCGCTTTCCACAAATGGACAACAAAACTGCATTGGATAGAAGTTAGATTTATTATTAAAAAATTTAGAGCAAAGCAGATCTCTCAGATTAAAAATACTACAATCATTTATTTCTCCTGGGTTTATACTTTCCGTATCTGGGGATTGTAAATCTCCAATGCCTCAAAGTCACAGTTATCTAAGATTATAGGAGTTTTTTCTATCTTACATTTGTTCATAGATGTAAGAGCAAACTATATTTTGCAACTTAATGTCCTTATATAATTATTCAAGTCCACAAAAAGATTGAAGTTTAAGTTTAGCCACCAAACTTAAGGCCCTGATTTATCAATCTGATTTCGAAGGGGGTGAGTGCTTTTGAGGACAAATGAAATATTCCTTTGTTTATACACATTTTGTACAACTTAATTCATCCTCCCTTACAGTCTCTAATTCTATATTCCTATGGGAGTACAATGGGGCTTTGCTCAATATCCAACCTAGGTAAGCCCCTTGTTAAGGGTTTTTTCAAGGGTTTTGATTTAGTTAGTTAGCTCACAATTATTATTTGGAGCATGTGATAATCCTTTACCTGATTTTGGAGTTTACCGTATAGAATGAAATCCTGAGACTGATAACCCCCAGCCCTGTGAATATATTAAATAAATTATTAACTGGATGAAGAAATCAATGAAAGATATATTTAAAACTAAAAAAAGATAAATAAGATATAAAGGGACAAAAGGAGATGGGTCACAGTATTGAAGATATGGATAATATAAGACCTGATCATTGGGTCTGTGAGTCATTTGATATGATTTATGCTGATTCCTTGTCCAGCAGTGAGTCTCCAGAGACTAAATAGATCCCCAGGTATTTTAACCTTGGTATTGTGAATATAATGTTGAAACAAGTCTCCCGTTTCACCTTGAAATATCCTTTCTCAAGACCATCAGAGAAAAAGCAGACTTATTCATATACACTATGTTCCTAAAAATATAATTAATAAAGAGTGACAACAGTTGGATAAAGGGCAACCTAATATGAAAAGAAGTTACTGTATGTATCCTTTCCAGGATGAGGACACAACAAAATGAAGTTTAGTATTGAAAATAAAGATCCTATGGCAAGAAAGATGGAAAGCTGTTTCAGGAAATTGAAGATTTGCTTTGGGGTTATACTTAAGTTTACTATGACAGCAGTGGCTTTAACTTAAACAGCTTCTGCATGCGGACATTATGCAAAAAGGAAATTAACGTTATTTCTGTAGCATCTTTAGAAACTACTCATGTTTCCAGAAGTATGGCTTCAGCAGTGGTGACCAAAATGTCTCTTTGGCTGCATCTGGACAGTATATCTACAATTAAAAGTCACCTAACTATGCTTCTATTTTGAAGGCTCTTTATGGTCAAAGGCTTGACTATGATTCAGTGGATCATAGGAGGTACTTCCAAACACTTGCCCTGTGACAGAAGAGCAAATCTATTTTTCTTTTCTCTAGATAACTCAAAGGAGCACATCATTCTCTGAATAGAAAACAAAATTACACACAATATGGTAACAACTGGAGTAGGGGTGTTTCCCGGTGTCAATCTTTTTTTATTTTTCAATGTCATGTGCCTGTTACTTTTACTTTTTTTTGTGTTTATTATATTCCTTGCATTTCCTCAAAGTTTTCCCAATGCATTTATATTGTTGTGAATCTTTTTGCATATGGTTTTCAATTTATTTTACAGTTATATGAGTCTGTCAACCCCACTTGAAGGTGTAATTATATTTGCAATATTTAACATACAATCACACCAAAAAGTTTACAAGGTGAGGCAATTTAATTTTTGACCCCTTCATCCTTCTCTCTCACATATAGCTCAATATCCTCACCAATCCTCATTTTGAAGGACTATGTGTGCTTATGCATGTACATTTTACAACACTGTGTATGCTATCTACAAAGTTTTCTTTTACATGTGTTGATGTATGCAAAGCATATTTTTCTTCACACATATTAGTTTTGTGTGCACGATTGCACACAGCATCATCACATAATTTATTTTTATATTCATTTTGTTTTAACCCTTATTGTTTACTATTTATAAATGTATATATGTTGTTGTCCATAGCCTGGTACTGAGCGCTGCAGGATTGAATTATTTAGATCAGGTGTACCAGCCCGGGTACCCTAGCAGTGAGAGTTAACCAGAAGTAAGCGGTCCTAGGTACTGGTGAAGGAGCCTAGTGGTGGCAGGAGAAAAAAAACCCTCCTACTGCGGTTAGAGGGCATATTTTGGATAAAGAAATGGGGACGCTGGCAAGGCACGCCTAGCCGGTCCCCAGCAAAACACGGACAGGGTGGCACAGGAGGCCCATTCTGTCACAATATGTAACTATATTTGCATGTATATTTAGTATAAACACAGCCTTTTGTTGTCATAAGTCATATGTAAAAACACCTAGGTGTGAGAATTAATTTCTGATGGGAACCAGTCCTGAATAACATTCTGAAATAGTCTAGAATCTATGTTCAATATTTTAATAATAAGTAGTAAGTAAAAGGTTTAGAGTCTTGGAAAATGTTACTATCATACCAGTTAAATCCTTATTAATTTAAGACTAAATATGACTTCACCAATTGTAATATTTGTATTCAACAACATTTACCTGGTTTTTTTTTTGTTTTGTTTTTTTAAAATAGTCTCGGATCTTTAATTTCCCCCTAATCACTACTAGAGGATTCATCCCTATCGTCTAAAGAGTCCAGTTCTGACTGGGATCTCCTTTCCTTCAAGCCCATACTTGCCTGGGATCTTGTTCGCTTCCCCCCTGCATAGCATATAAATCATGTTTAGTTACAAATGATTTAGTCATCCAGACTATCAACTTCTTAAAAATTGTTCAGGGAGCTGGGGTTTGCTTCCTTGGGGCCCACTACACACTAAAATAAAAAAAACTGCTACTTTAATCTTTAAACATCAGCTAGAGACAGGAAAATACACAGGATAAGAGGAGCTGTACTGTATACTATCTGGTGGTGGTTTAAAATTTCCTGTCTCAAGACTGGGTTAATCCCTTCTAGCTTATGTAATGGATGGGATGAATGACGGAGTAATAATGGCATAATTATAGTTTGAAATATAAGCAAGTCCCACAAGCATGTCATGTTACGTAGATATAAGTGTTTTTCTTGTGGTAGCTGCAATTTCCACTCGTTCGTCTTCCTTCGACACTCCCATAGACCGACAAACCCCCTTCCCCCCCCATTTTTTCTGTAAATCAGAAATCGCAATAAAAATGTACATGACTATGTGTGCGGACTAATAGGAAATTAATCTTGTTGCTCGAACAGAGTGGCAGGATAATTCTGCGTGTGACCAGCTTTAACAACACTTCTTATAACATATCTATTTATGTAAATATTATCATGATTGTTCATTGGAACTGAAAATATTGAACTAAAAACAGAATGGTTTAGTTTTGTATCTTTGCCAGACTCAAGCAAAATCTTATTTTTTGGACGCATAAAAATAAAACATGACCTGTTTACAATATTTTGCCACTTTTATTTTGCAATATGAATGTCCAATCTAGCATTACATTTTTTCATGCTTGACCTTCATTGCTGTTAATTATGACATTATACCAAAACATACAGTCAAAGTCTCCAAAATACCATATTAAGAAAGACTTAAGACTGCTTATTCTCACCTTAAATCAATGTATACAACTCAAAAAGGTTGGTGCCCATTATGTTGTACTTACATGAAAAATAATCATCATGTACATCTCTATTAACTAAAATATTAAGCTACACCAGCTTATCAAATATAACAGAGCGTAAATTATACAAAGACTGCAACAATAAATTATAAACTTTAGGGGGAAAAAAATAAGTGTTCAATTTTAATGAGTGATGTTTTCTCTTCAATTTTAGAATTACTGCGGGAATCTCAGAAAGGACACTGGAAGAGATGGTAGAAATGATTATTTCTTTCAGGTGGCATATGCCACCACTCCATAATATTATATGTACAGCTGTAATGTGCAGTACATTTATTTAAAAAAAATAAAATTATATATATATATTATATATGACACAAGCAATGCTTAATGTTTTAACAACTTGCTCTGAAACAAAAATGGATGAGATCAAACAGTTATTCCAAAAGCCATAGAAAAATAGAAAACAGAAGTGGAAAAAGTAAAGTCTGAATTAAAAGGCTGTGATTTTGCTTGCTTCTCGCACTCCACTTAGATAGGCTCCAGTGACAGTCTGTGGAAAATGACGATTTGTTGCCTGTAAAAAAAAAAAAGACACAAATTTTTATTTTTTAAAAAAAATGTTAATTTATGGTGAGATTTCATTTGAATGCCTTGTGTGGGGCACACTGGAACCATTGTGATATGGAGACTTAGACAGGACTTGGCACTTTAAGAAATCTGACCTCCTACCTTCCACATCCCCTTTCCAGCTGGGAGTTGGTTTTATCCAAGTGCCTCACAGGAAAGCCACTTTTAAAGAAAATGTAAGCTGCCATAGGCAGCACTGTGCCAAATCTTATTTTTTTTCCATTTCATTTTACTTTCTGGCACCACTGCATCTGTTCTATGTTTCTAGGAGCCAGCCAAGGAGGTGCCCTGTTCTCTATAATTCTGCCCCCAAAGGGATAACCTGATACACATCCACCATCGGAAGCACAAAATTGTGCGGCTCAGTTAAGTAACTCTTCTCCCACTGGGAGTTATTTTAAGTCGCAGTCAGCACCAGCAACAACCAGAACTCCACAGAGAAACAATGCATATCCTCCGATGCCAGGAAAGGAGTCATTTGAGGGGCTGCTGGTAAAACAGCCCCTCAACTGGCATCTCTGGCATTATAGAGGTCCATCCTCTTGAAGGTTGGCAGTTAGTGGTGGGCCTACGGTTGGCGGGGGAATTATCACTTTTCAAATTTGAAAATGCTCCTAGACGGGCTTTTATTCCATTCTCCCCCTCTAAGTCTGGTTTGGTTCAGAGCTTAGCAAATCTGTTTAAGGTTCAAGTTTCCTCAGCCTTGGAGATGTTAGAATCTTCCTCTTCAGCTAAGCTTCATATTCCAGTCCTGGGAAGGATCAGTTTGAGCTTTCCTGTCAGTTAGCTGAAGATTTAGACCTGAAAGGTACATCGTACTTAGATGAATACTTTTCAAGAAGCAGTGGATTGAAGATTTGGAGAGGGCTGTACGTAGGACCCTCAACGTTCTGACAATGAAGAGCTGGTTACTCCAAATTTAACATTGTTCAAAAGAAAAACCTAGTGTTGATTCCAAAAAATGTGCTCCCAAGGTGGATGCCCCATAGCCATTTAGAAAAGCATGCAGAAAAAAGTAATAATAAAATCAGGCTCTAATAGAATATTTATTAATTGATCCTTATCTTATCTGCAGCTCCACTAATGAACAGGTACTGAACCTGTTAATAACTATAACAAGATAAAAGGAAAAATATAGAGGAGCGCTGATAAAATGTAACCCTTTATTAAAATATAGGTAAATTATACAAAATTTAATAAGATAATTAAATGTTGTATAATTTACCTATATTTTAATAAAGGGTTACATTTTTATCAGTGCTCCTCTATACATTTTCCTTTTATCTTGATTTACAAAAGCTATGTTAAAAAAAAAATGGAAAATGATGTACACCAGGGGCTAGATTTACTAAACTGTGGGTTTCAAAAAGTGGAGATGTTGCCTATAGCAACCAATCAGATTCTAGCTTTCATTTATTTAGTACCTTCTACAAAATGACAGCTAGAATCTGATTGGTTGCTATAGACAACATCCCCACTTTTTCAAACCCGCAGCTTAGTAAATCTAGCCCCAGGAGTTATTCCTGAGCTTTAGCATGTATTCTGCCTTTACCAAGATAGACAAATTTTGGTAGATCTATTCTTTGCCACAGATATTTAGTTCCAGCTAAAGTAAACCCCATAAGAAGCAGATTTTGTGAAAAATATTTTGCTGAAGTTACATATTTCTAGTTACATAACTTTCTTATTCTGATGGTTGCCAATCATTGTTTCGATGTATGTTCTTAATTTTTTTTTTTATTATTGCTCTAATTTAGAATTGTAAGAAAATATCTGCAAGGTCCTTGTTTCAAAATGGAGTCAATCATTGTTGGAGTGGATCTAAGAACCTTTTTCTTTTCACCACTGTAGGAAAGGAAGGATGGAAAGGCATGCCCTACTTTCCCAATATGCTGTGTTTACTTATTTTTCCTGCTTCCCTAATATAAATGAATTAAACAAAAAATACACATATATACAAACCTTTTGAGGCCATAAATGTCCAGTTTCCTACCCCTGCTAAATCTGAATGAACCATTCTTGGATGACACTATATCTACCTGTTACCATGATGTAAGAGTTACAAACGGTTACAAGATACTTCAGCATGAACTTACATACCACTATGTCTTCCAGTGCATATGCAGCATTCATTACACCTTAATCTCAGAGGCGCAAAACTATTCTGTTCCATGAGTGCCATGGATAGCCAATGTCAGTGCTTCATCTGCAACCAAATGTCTGTGATGGAAGGGCAATGATGTGCTTCCCACATCCTGCTTTCAAACAATTTATTATTTGTACCTGCCTCGTGTGGACTCTCCTCACTGCACATAATCCAGTACCAAAAGTGGTAGACAATCTGAGTTTTGAAGCATAAAGAGGATAGAAAGAAATTGTGTATTGGAAGGCACTCGGCGATCTTCTTATTAAAGATAAAAAATCTAATTCTTTATTGATATACTTTAAAATAATGATATTCCTCCTAATTGAATAGCGAAATATTTAAGTGACTAAAGTGAGTTAAAATAGCAAAATTAAATTGCTATGCCCTGCTACTTGGTATCAATATATATAGAGATAATCAGTGTATAATAATGATTTCACAATCTTATTAATTCATATAAATTAACCCTTATCTTCATATTTATCACTTTTAATTTATACTCACCATATATGTTTTTTATTATCTGTATTTTAATCCATTTAGATCTTGAAGGGGTTTAATATAGATTCTAAATCTTAATCCAGTTAAATTTAGAATATATAAATATAAGAGGGGCTTTACACATCATAAAATATATGTTCAGGTAATATATCAATTGAGTTAATGGGATTAAGTATCGCTGGATTACGTCACTAGTTTAGTAATTGTTAATAACATTTTTTACCTAATCTGCGGCACCTAATCACAAAGGTATAACAAGTTTTAATTTTAATCCTCACAGGATCTTTATGTTAAAGGATCAATTATCATCATATACTTACCATATTATACGGAGAATTATTTCCTCATTTAGACTGTTGTAGGATTTTAAATAAACGGATACAGTTCAAGAAACTTCAATTCAGTACTCACATACTGTTTACTTACATGCTGATAACAGGGAATATAGATCCACCAATCTTCAACCACTGGGAATGGCTAAACATTAATTCTATCAATAGGCTAGGTCACTTCAACCATCAATCACAGGAATCATGAGACACGGAGTCTCCACCTATTGTAATGTGACACGTCAGATCAGTGGGCTAAACAGCTGCATAAATACTCTCAATCTCCCTCATTTCTGGTTGCCTTGAAAAAGCATGTAGCGAAACGCGCGTTGGCGTTTACCCTGCTACTGTAATCATTCACTCCTTGCTACCTTTAATAATTAGTAACTAAGCTATCACCCACCCGTGTATGGGTTATTTAATAGCTTAAATGTGTGTGTGTGTGTATGACTGTAAAACGGCACTACCGATATTCAGTAGGAGAATTAACAGACACATCAGGTGCCTGACTGATAGCAGTATACCACAGTGTGTGCGTGTATGACTGGACAACGGCACTACTGATATTAGTAGGAGAGCCACAGACAAATCAGGTGCCTGATTGATAGCAGCTCAGTAATTATCTAAGCAGATTACAGGGACAAAGATTGCTAGATTATATAACTAAATAATTACTAGCCAGAGTTTCTTTTAAGCCCTAGTAATACTACTTATCAATACAAACTAATGCTTAACTTTTTGTGGGCTTATATAAACATGTATGTATATTGATGTGATTGCACATGGGGTATATTTATATGGAATACTCATTATATCAAGATGTCCCATTATCAAGAAATGTAGTCATTATAAAGGATGAATGGGATAATGAAGTGCCTCAACAATTATCAGAGGTCTTAGTCAATCTACATATAAGCTCACTACCTTAGAAATTGTGTCAATTAAAATCATATGACCATTGGTTTTAATCAAGGTTATTATAGTACACATACCACACATTCTTATTTGGAGTGGTATCTTAGGTAGTTATATATATTCACTATAGGAGTGATTATTATACACTGATTATCTTTATATATATTGCTACCAAGTAGCAGGGCATAGCAATTTAATTTTGCTATTTTAATTCACTTTAGTTACTTAAATATTTCGCTATTCAATTAGGAGGAATATCATTATTTTAAAGTATATCAATAAAGAATTAGATTTTTTATCTTTAATAAGAAGATCGCCGAGTGCCTTCCAATACACAATTTCTTTCTATCCTCTTTATGCTTCAATATTAGCTATTTGTGTAGTAGTGCACCATCCAGAAAATAATTATATTATGATACTGGAATAGCGATACCTAGTGCAGTGGTACCCCCTTTTTTTAGTAATCTTTGAGTCTTGTCTTAATTTAAAAAAAACAAAAAAAAAAAACCTCTAACACAAGTTCCAAGGTGCTAATGGTGAATGAAAGAGGACTTATAAATGTTAATTGAAGCAGCAAAGAAAATAACATTAATTTGTGTCCAGTTTCCTATTTAATAATCCTCTGAGACCAAAAATTTGGACTTCAACTGCATTTACTGCAAGTCCTTTATTAAGGACATCTTGAAGAAATTCAAATATTGAACTAATGAAAGCATTACTATTATTTGGTGCACGACTTTCTAAAACAATCCCAAATCCTTTAGTATGATAGGATTGTGGATAATTTCCTTGCTTTTAACAGTGTGGAAATTACTTTCCTTGAGAATCCATGACACTTTCAAAGTCTGAGCCCATTAGCCAAGCTGTCAGTTTCCAAAAACCCTGGGTTTGGATGAAATGCCTGACTTTGATGGATTTTGTTCAGCTGAACTGTAAGGAACCAAGTTTTTCCCATGGCTAGTTGCAATGCCTGAAAGAACCATGCTCTGCATGGCCAAAATGGCACTATCACTATCACTCCTTGTCCTTTTTAATTTTCTTTACAACCTTTGGTATCATGGGTATGGCTGGAAATAAATAGCCTAGGCTGAAACTCCATCTAACTGAAAAATCATTCACAGCTTCTGCTCCTTTGTCTGTGTATCTAGAAAAATATATCTCCTTGATGATTGATATAGCATACAACTGAGTAATTGTCCGAGTGTACTAAGAAGTGACGTCCCACAATCATTCTCTGAAAGCACAATCACGCTTTGTACACTACTTTCATATAACTTATGTTTGAGGCTGTGTCTTCCTGACACTGCAGAATTAGATGCTCACAAGTGGCGTCTAAAAGGATTCATGAAGCTCCTTCCCCTTCTGCTGGCATATAAAAGTACATGGTTGATAGCATGTGCCATAGCTTCTGCCAGACCTGCATAGGTTTGCTTTCCTGAATTCTCTGTGTGAGTTTCTATCACTTGTATGCCTCTGAATTTTTTTTTCTTGTTGTTAGGTCTATCCTGTGGCCGACAGGAATTTGCCTCATGAAAACTTGGAAATGAAGGCATCAAGCTTTCAAAAAAGAGACACCAGTTTATTCCCAGATTGATTTTTATAAGCCGTTATTACAGAGTGCCTAAGACCTGTACAAATTGAGTAGAGGTGCACATAATTAATAGTTAACCAATCAGTGTAGATGCCAAGTTAAACGCATCTCTGCGCAAGGGTGCCAAGATTACTGTTTATAAGACATATGTAGAAATGTATTCTTGTTACTTCTACACTAACCAGTCTAGAGGGTCTGCGATTCACGCAAGCGTGAATAAACTGGATGTTTTTATTCTCAAATCATCTGACTCCTCCTCTGAAAAACAGCTACGACATGGTTCTAGAGGTTCACTTCTGGAATTTGACACCTGGAATCACATTACGCAGCCAAAATAGTAAGGAGGCACACTGGTTGCTGTGATTATCGGGTGTTTACATTTCTCAGGAACGAGGGAGAAAAGTATATCTGTTGTGAACTGTCTGAACATATGAGTGAGTATCCAATAACTAAAATCAGAATAGTATACATTTATTAAGTCATTATTTAGCCTTACCTCGCCTGCAAAGAATATTTTTCCTTGGATATCTTCAGCCAATATGTCGTAGGCTTCTCCACTGCCACGAGTCTTTACAAAACTATAAGCCATCTGTGCCCAAGGGTCTTTAGCCCACCGTGTCACAAAGTATTTCACTGGGAGTGGCACCTCCTGTATCAATGAAAAGGACTGGCATTATTGGAGTTGACTTTACTAAAACTTGAAGAACCATTTTGTGCACAAAATTTCAATAACCTATGTTTATCAAAAATGTATACATCTCACTTGATTTATTGTAATTGCATCTGCCAATTTTTGCCGTACCTGTGTAACATGTCCTTATTTACTTTTCTTTGCTTTATAACTTGCTTTCAGTTATCAGAGTTGGTGAAGCATTTACGTGCTTGCAGCCTATAAATTAAGTAATTACATCACTAAACAACGTAATCTGCAAATATGCAGGAGACACTGGTTTTTAATGAGTTAGTAGGCTGCATTTTAGTGAATATTAGTTAAGTCCACAAAATGCATTTCAACCAGGCAGTGGCAATTCTAGAGATAACTAGGTCCTAATCCACCCCTAACAAATATGAAGCAATATAGACCTATACACAATCTGAAAAACTACCTAAACATCTAAGACACTTTGCACAAATTGTTGTAATTTAATTTATCAGGAATGCAGACTTGTAAGGCATGTTAACAATATTGCCAGGCAGGTTTTCTACCTGCTTTAATTTCTAGTCTTGAAAAATGAATTGGGGAATACTGAAACCATGGGGAATAGAGGTATGGGTAGGAGTTTGGGTACTTGAAGAAAAAGTCCCAGACCTCTGAGCTCTTCCCCCTCTATATGCCCTAGCCTGTAGGAAACACGTTATTTTTCCAACTAAGTCCAGGAACAGAAAAGAGAGAGGCTAATAAAAGATGGAGAGAGAAAAAGGAAGACAATGGGACATTGGAACGATGGGGACATCCCAAAGCTGCCCTATGGGAATGTACACTCTGAAGTTGCTGAGTTCAAAACATTCTGTCCTAATCCAGCTTCTTTAGATATGAAAAAACATTGCATCTGTGAAACTTTGTAAATGTATAGATAGATGACCAGATGGCTGCCCGACACAGCTACTCAGCTGAGGTGTGCCTACACTCACAGATCTGGTAGAATGTGGCATCATATTTTCAGGACCAGACTTCGATGCGCCAACATAAACCTGTCTAATTGCTGAGGTGATCCATCCAGCAATAGCCTGACTACATCCAACAAGAAACGAGATTCCTTCCTTCAGAAGCACAACCACAAACCAAGGAACCAAGGTTGGAATTACAATATAATAGATTAAGGTGGTAACTGGATATTACCTTAAGTTAAAAGCAGGGATTTGCTTGTGGAGCAGCTCTATGAAAAATGAGATATAGTGATCTACAAGACAACTGATAGGTCCAATATTTCTATTGCTGCCAAAATCGTAAATAGGAAGGTTGTCTTCCACATAAGGAACGCTGTCAAGACAAGGATTAGGTCCCAAGGATCTATAGGAGGAATATATGGGGGTTTCACATGCTGCACCAGCTGTAAAAAAAAGTCTGTACTTCAGGTATCGATGACAGTTTATTCTGGAAGAAAACCTACTCGGAGGAAACATGGACCTTTAAAGAGCTATGTTTCAGACAACTGTCTAGAGCTCTTGCAAATTGAAGAAACTTGGTAAATCCAGAAGAAGCAGAAATAAATATATATATATATATATATATATATATATATATATATATATATATATATATATATATATATATATTACACACACACACACACACACACACACACACACACACACACAAGTTAACCCGTGCATGATACTCATGCATTCTAGTCAAATCAAAAAAGGTTCTTGTCATGCATTTGGGCCTAGCCCAGGCCTCCCTCAGGGGAAGAGCGTTACTTCCCGACGCAAGCGCCCTTTTTAATGTGTGTTCATGAGGTAAAATTACCTCACGAAAATGAGTTTGACCCCTCAACTCGTAAATTTAGCCCTTACTACCCCTCCCACGGGGGGAAGGGGGGGATGATGGAAGTTAACTGACTTCACTATTCTAATTTTTTTGTCAAATAATGTCAGTATACCAAATTTCAGGTCAATTGGATGAGCCCTTTCTGAGAAAATAGTTTTTTCCACACACACACACACCGCTAGGCTTTTACTTTTATATATTAGACAAGTTAACCCGTGCATGATACTCATGCATTCTAGTCAAATCAAGCTACTTAAGGTCTTAAAAAGGTTCTTGTCATGCATTTGGGCCATAGCCCAGGCCTCAACCACCAACCACTCCCCACTGTCACCCCCGGCAACCACCAACCACTCCCAACTGTCACTTCTTCAAGAAATATATATATATTTTTTTTAATCTTTATAAACACTTAACAATTAACAAATTAAATTAACAAATTAAAAACATCTTAGTATACCAAATTTCAGCCCTTTCTGATTTTTTTTCCCCACACACACTAAGGGGAATATTCAATTCCGATCCGATCCGCGGTAACGCTCGTTACCGCGGAAAATGCGCAGTACTGCCGGTAATACGGTACCGCAATAACGTAATTGCGGTACCGCGGATTAGGTTCGCGGCCGTTCCGGCGCGATCCCGCGGATCGGAATTGAATATGCCCCTAAGAATTTAGTAGGTCAGTGTATAACTCCGCCCAGCAGGTGGCGCTGCAGCTTGGTTTTATTTTTTCCACACACAGACTAACACACGCCGCTAGGCTTTTATAATATATATATATATATATATATATATATATATATATATATATATATATATATATATATATATATATATATATATGAGAGAGAGATAGATATATAAAATACACATATACACACACATACATATCTATCATATATATTATATATAAAAAAGAGAATCTTGTCTTCCAGGAAGAAAATGCTCTGCTGTATGGTGGCGAACAGCAGCCCCAGAAAAATCATCTGTTGGGCAGTTACAAGACTGGATTTCTTGTAGTTTATGATCCACCAAGATAAAAAAACAAAACAAAAAAAAACAAACTAAAAGCACTTTTGGAGCACTTCTAGGAAATTATTTATACGAAAACTTTTCTCTAATAAAATCAAAGTTATGTTGTCAAATCTTGTCTCGAACACTTTTTTTTACCATCGGTATACGAAAAATCTAAGAACGGATGATGCGGAGAGGGAATCTGAGCAGAATTGTCAAAAGAGCACACACTACTACTCCCTTACAGGGTAACATTGTATCCCATAATCTTGAGCATAATCATTTGGGGCTGCCAATCTATGGCTCCACATTGCTTGTATTACAAGAAATGTTAAACAAGCAGACACTAACATTTAGTAGCATTTGGGAAAAGCTATACTGAACAGAAAGAAATTTATACCCTTCATTATTATTACTACCTATTTTTGAAACAAACATATGTATCATTAGGCTTAAGGATACCAGGGCTGGATAATTGGGGAGATTAGTGCTAGTAAAACTCTGACTACTTTGCTTTTAATAACAGAAACATAGTAAATGATGTAAAGGAGAGTGATGATTGATAATTTCTCAATTCTCATCATTAGTAGTCCCAATGCAATTTGCCACTGTATGGATGAAGATAATCCCTCCATTATAAATAAATGATGATGATCTCAAGGCAACTGTGTGACATTACTCTGATAGAGGATATAAAGGCAGATATTTAATCTAATATAACATTTTGGTTTCTAAATTACCGTATTTCCCCATGTATAAGACGCACCTTAATTTTGGAAAAAAAAATGTGTTGCATAAAACTACTCATCACTGTCAAAACTCTCATCCATTAGCTTGTCCTCATCTGTGTTTGATGACGAATCGCATTTATATTATATGCAGCAGGAGGAAGCAGATAGCTCATCTGGTTGTGATTTCAGTACAAAGGTAGAGATCTCACATCAGGTGTCTAGAGCAGAGTTTACAGTAAAGTCCCACTTCAGTTACAGGAAGGCAGCGCTACTGAACAGTGATGTTGACAAGAGACAAGTCAAGTAGACACGCTTGGGGCGTGTCTATGTGACTTGTCTCTTGTCAACAACGCTGTGCAGTAGACAAGTAGACTTGCCTCATCGGAACTCTCGGTCACATGATTGACAGCTCCGAGAGAGAAGAGACGAGAGCGAGGGTGCAGGAGGCCGAGTCTCTGTCAGCAATGTCATGCTGCATTCTGGACTCGGAGGTAAATAGCACTGGCACTCTATAAGACGCACCCATCTTTTAGACCCCAAATATTTGGGAAAAAGGTGCATCTTATACTTGGAGAAATACGGTATGCTCGTTCAAGTATATCCCTAATTACCCGGAGGGGTCCACGATAACATAGTAATTGATAATTATTTAAGCCGAATTAAGACTAAAATTCAATAATCAGTTTTAGCTGAGAGAGTATATTTCTATTTTCAACAATAGACCCTTTATTTATGGACTGCCAATAAATAATAGGCCCCCATCTCTGGACGTTGTAGGGTAAACCTTCTTGATTACGGGCTCTAAGGATATACTAAAAAGATCCACAAGTAGGAATTCTTATTCCCATATACCCCATTAGGATTCTCATAAACAGAAGTGCATTGTGTAATGTACTTATGCTTCTTCTTATTAATCAGACTATCCAATATTACTATACAATATTGATGAAATTAGCATCAATTCCGATTGCTTAAAAACAGTGTGCAATTACAAAATAAAGAGACAAGGGACGCAATAAGTTAATACACTTAATTTCTGGCACATATTCTATACTTATTTTAATTTTTTTGCTGATTTAATGAAAATTTGACAGTAAAACTTTTATTTATTTTTTTATAATTTTTTATTTTCAGTGGTCAATCAAGAAAATACAGACAGCAAAACGATAACACTGTGTAGCATACACAGTAAAATCACAACAGTTATTGTGGTGTATCGCATATAAGGAAACCTTTAGACAAAAATGACCGGTTTTTACATTTTTAAAGAGTAATATAAAATGGGTGTAGGAACAAAAAAGGGATTGTGGGGGAGAGGTGAGGGGGGTAGGACCACAAAGATAAGTGCTGTAAGTATTTAGAGGATAACTAGGGTGTGTTGAGCCTATAGCAGAGGGGGAGATATGTGTCAGGAAGAGTTAGGGTCATCGCACATGGGTCAGGTCGGAGGACGCGGAGAGTTGAGGGGGGAAGGTGTATTCCACGGCTAGCCATGGAGCCCAGACTTGACTGAAGATGTGGCCTCTATCGTGGAGGTAGTACGTAATCTCCTCCATAGCGGCCACATGCCAAATCTGCTTCTTGAGAGCCAAAAGGGATGGAGGTGAGGTCTTTTTCCAGTTAAGGGCTATGAGTGATTTGGCTGCTGTCTGGATGTGGGCAGTTAATTTCTTGGAGAATTTGTCCAGGTCTTGGGGAGGGTAACATAAAAGAAATATCCAGGGATCTTTCGGGATGGAGGCTTCAAAAAGGGTATTTAGGAAACTATGGACTGAATCCCAGAAGGTGGTGATAATCGGGCAAGACCACCAAATATGAAACATCGTACCCCTTTGGCCACAGTCCCGCCCACAGCAGGGCGAGGAAGAGGGAAACATTCTATGGAGTCTTGTGGGAGTGTAATACCAACGGTAATAAATTTTGTAAGAGGTTTAGTTGATATAGAGCATTTAGCTATCCCCAGTCTCATGTCCTCCCAAGCCTCTTCAACCGGGGGAGGACCAAGGTCCTTTTCCCACTCGTCTTCATGAGGGTTTGGAGAGGGAAGGGCAGAAGTGAGAAGAATGCTATATATTTGAGAAATCATGCCCTTGTCCAAGGGATGTTTTCTACAAAGAGATTCAAATGGAGTAAGGTCCCTAAGAACATAGGTTGGTGGCAGGGATCGCAAGAAATGATTAATTTGGAAGAATTCAAAGGGGCTGAGGATTTGGGACGGGGATTGGGGTTGGAGATCCGCTAGCGAAAGCGAGCGGCCCTGTTTGGAAAAATCTACTGGAAATTTAAGCCCTGCACGAGACCAGTTAAGGTGGATCGTAGAGGCAGATCCGGGAGGGAACACCGGGTTATGCCAGATGGGGGTTAAAGGAGATATTGCAGTTGAAAGTTTTAGTTTGAAGGAGTAGGAGTCCCAGAGCATAGCATCAAATTTGATAGAAGGCAGTGCTCTAACAGCAGGGGGGCGACGGGCGGGAGATACGCCCCAGAGAGCGGAGAGATCGGGCAGGGTTAGATGGGCCGATTCTATATCAAGCCATGCAGTGGAGCCAGAGGGAGCGTAGGAGGCAACGATTTGCGAAAGGTGGGATGCCAAATAGTATAATTTGATGTCGGGAAGGCCTCTTCCTCCTCCAGGGATTGGTCGTTTTAAGATATTGGATGAGACTCTAGGAAGTCTATGGTTCCAAATAAAGCGGGTGAGTGCCTTCTGGATGTTGGCAAGGAAAGAGGCAGGGACAGCTACCGGAAGGGTTTGGAAGAGGTACAGTCATTTGGGGAGTATGTTCATTTTGACAGCTATGATCCTGCCCAGCCACGAAATAATAAGGCGGTTCCAGGAGGTCAAGTCTGATTGCGTCTTGGAGAAAAGGGGTAGGAAATTCTCACGAAAGAGGAGGTCATAGCGAGAAGTGAGGAAAACCCCCAGGTATTTGATCTTCCTGTTCTGCCATTTGAAATTAAAGTTAGCACGGAGGAGCTCGGTATCCCGAGGAGAAACGTGAAGCAGCATGGCCTCTGACTTGGTGTAGTTTATCTTATAGCCCGAAACATCGCTGTAGTTCTGAAGGATGCCATATAGGTTGGGCAAGGAGATCCCCGGTTGGGTAAGCGATAGGAGGATATCGTCTGCAAAGAGTGAGATCTTGGAGTTCGTATTACCCACCTTGACCCCCTGTATGCTAGGATTAGACCTAATTTGGGAAGCCAGAGGTTCAATTATCAGAGCAAAGATCAGTAAAACTTATTTTATTAGACAACAATAAAGGTTATGTTTCACATAACATAGGTTCCTAGTACTGTACCACAACAAATGTAATTCTTTTTTCTTTCTTTTTGGCTGATATATGAATCTGAATTACAGTGGGAGCAATTCAGGAGTATTAAGTGAATATTCTATGTTTATTAAAAGCAATCATTGAAGGATTCTGGGAAATGAAAAATAGTGACAATTACCGTATATACTCGAGTATAAGTCGACCCGAATATAAGCCGAGGTACCTAATTTTACCACAAAAAAATGGTAAAACTTATTGACTCGAGTATAAGCCTAGGGTGGGAAATGCAGCAGCTACTGGTAATTTTTTTAGATTTATTCATTATTATGTTTTTAATTTACATCTCTATATGCATTTTTATATCATGTGTGTGTTTGCTTGTCGTCTAAGTAATGGATTGTTAACCAATTTATGACTTTCCAAAATGTATTTAGCGCACCTATACACTGTGGTGAAAAGGCTTTAACATGTTTAAATGGTTGAAAGATGTTCCAATTACCTTGGTGGTGTAAGGGGGTTCAGGGTGCATTGAGTGGCGTTAGGCCATCGCTCCAGTATGTGGTGTGCCACGGAAATCCTCTATCCTTATGGTTCAGTCTGGATTCCGTGGGACTTGGGGGTGTTGCCTGCCTTCCATGCTCCAGAGTTCCACGAAAAAGGAAGGCAGCGATGGGAACAGCTACAGTAAATCTCAAGCAGGCACTGCGCTGCGCCCTAGAGTCTCTAGGGAGCAAAGCTCCACAGCCGAGTTTCTGGCTACAGCCTTTTCCTTCCCCCGCAGTGGAACGCATGTGCGTTCCACCAACAGGAAGTTCGGCATTTGGGACGCAAGTTTGCGTTCCAAATGCCGAACTTCCTGTCGGTGGAACGCACATGCGTTCCACTGCGGAACTTGACAACTGAGGGACGGGACACGAGGTAAGTTCACCCGTGTATAAGCCGAGGGGGCCTTTTTCAGCATACAAAAATGTGCTGAAAAACTCGGCTTATACACGGGTATATACAGTAAGTAATCTATTTTCTGATACGGTTATGTATTTGCAAGTTGATGAGCCACCCGTTAAGACTCTAAGGTTTGAGCCATTATCAGCATTTGAGCCTGGAGTAAAGTCAAGGAGCCTGCTTTGACTAACAGGTTGTCCATATAAGAAATGACTGTCTTTCCCTTAGATCTTATAAGAGCAGCCAGCACCCATAGTTGCCATGAACTTTGCAGAGGCTGAAATAGAGAATGATGAGACAGGACTGCAATCTGGGACGTGGCCCTGTAAAATTGTAAGTATGCGTTCCAGATGTCCATGAAGACCAGAAACTCATTCATGCTTTCATAACCACTCCCAACAAGACTAAAGTTGGAATTGCCCCCTTTAGAGCAAGTCTTTATTTTATTTCCAGGAAGACCTGTGGCGACAAAGTATCGGAGGAGATTTTAGATATCTAAAATATAACCCCAATCTATGATTACTCTCATCCAGGTATGTGACGTGAAAGGGAACCACTGACCCCTGAAGAGAATAAGGCTGGCTACCACCAAAGGTGTGCCAGCATGGGGAGATGGAAGGTGAACCTGTCACCAGCCAGTGCCCCTAGCTCTTCCAGGAACCAAAAGAACCAAAATCTAGTATATCTGGACTTGAGAGTATTAGCAGGAAGTAAACAGCTCTTACAGGCCCCTCCAAGAATAGGAACTGTGTTTGTCTTTGATAAAAAGATATAAAAGCATCAACCTTCGGTGGAGATTCCCATTTATCAATATGTTCCATGGAAAAGGAATAAAAAGACTGCAGTCTGCGTGGATCTTTGAACCACTTATCTGGTTTGCTCAAAACCTCATGCATCAATTCTTCCAGCTCAGGAGATGAAGGGAAAGAAACAGACTTTTTCCCCCTTTTAAACAGTAACAAATCTGGCAAAACCAAATGCTCACAGTCTTGAATATTAAGGGTCCATCTCAAAGCCCATACCAAGTTTTCAAACTCTTGTTTCCTAGAGGAGTCCTCATCAAAATAGTAGCACTCTATGTCCGAACCCTCAGCAACTTCCACCTAAGACTATGCCTGTTCAACGAACAGCTCCCTGACTTGTCCCTAGCAGTGCGTAGCAAGAGTGTTACTTTAGTACAGTTCCTAACCTGACTCCTTACCAGACAGCGCAGCCTGTATCATTTCCCTGGATGCCAGCTCTGGCGACCAAGAGCAGACCGCAAATTAATACTGCTCTCTTCTACCTGTGCGGGGTGACAGGAATTGAATATTAACTGCTGGCCTTCCAGAGCAAGGTCTTGTGCAGTATGGCCGTCTGCCTTTATGGCAGCAGGCGCATGGTGTCCACGGTCACTTCCTGTGGCGGCAGTAGTCAGGTTGCCCCTCTAGAGGTCTGATATCAGGAGAATGGGGGACAGCAGTAGGAAGTGCTCTCCTGCACTTAATCATGGCAGCGACTGATGCTATCAACTAAAGGCTGCCATAGGCAGTACAATAGAAAAAAAAAAAAAGCACGCTGCTTCCCAGACACTTAGGAAAAAACTGGAGTCCTACAGGTTAAGAGATAGATGTGGAGTAGCTCAGACTTTTGTAAGTTATTTCTTAAAGTGCCTAAGCTCACGCCTGCACTTCTATACCTCACAGTTCCAGTGTCCCCCCAATTGAATGTACGAGAAATATATTGTATCTGAAAAAAAAGGCACTAACTGCAAGAAGCGTGTATGTTTTTCCCCAGGACAGCGAGCCACATTCAGGGATTGCACTCTAAACACTCACTGCAACCTCAAACAGTGGCGTAACTACAGTGTGTACTGGGGGGTGTGGCTGCTAGGAGGCCTGGAAGAACAGGGCAGAGACCTCTCCTGAGCCGGCACATGAACACACATGCTTAGAAGAGGTCCCCCATTCTAATCTTTTGAAAGCAGTGGGGCACCAAGGAGGTCCCTACCCAAATTTTGGCATGGGAATCTGCAATGCACTGTTCCTCCTCTGGCCTAAAATATAACTAGTAGTAAATTAAAAGAAGCTCTGAATCTCCAATGACAACGATAAGTATACTTTCGGCAATTCCTCAACAAGCATTTTTGCTCTCACCTGTTCTTTAAACAGTTCCTTGAGGACCACCATGCACTGCTTCACTACTTGTTTATCATCCATATCCTTAATGTAAATCACAGCATCTCCAGTAATGACAGACATCAAGACAGCGTGTTTACCCTGCATTCAATACACATCAAATGTAAGCAAAGTTAGGAAAAGCATTAAAAAAAACATAACATCTATTATATCAAATAAACCCAGAACAATTTACGTACTACCTGCAGGATTTTAAAAAAAAGCTTGTCTACATGCAGGCTGTAGATACCTGTGGATCCATGTCATAGAACATCCCAAACAGACCACGTTTGCTGGGATCAGGAGGAATATGGCCAAAGAAATCGGCTCCTTGAATCTTGTTGTCCCAAAATCTATAGGGAAATTGCAGAGCAATCTGGAAATAAAACAGAGATCTATATTACATACGATAACTGAATCACCACACACAATGGCTCAATCATTTTCCTATAATAAGTCCAAAACCAAACTAGTCAGGAAATGGACAAGTTGCATTATAAGCAATGCCACAGGGATCAGCCACTAGAGACCTGTGCAATGTCAAGCAGTGGGTTCCTTTTTTCTGCATTGTGTGTATATAACGGATATCCAATGTACCTTTTCAATGATTCCAGCTCCTAGACTATTGATCGCTTTCACTTTTTTCTCAGGTAGTGGAGGATTGAACTGAATAACATTTTTCTGAAGAAGGGCAAGGGGTGCTGTAACCAAAACCTGCAGAAATTACATCAATAGTTTACAGTTATATAGATTTACTGATAAGTTGTTATTCGGGGAATAAAACAGTAGACAATGTGAAGGACATGCAACATTCCAAATTGATTTGGTGTTGAACAATAAATATTTATATATTGTCAAAATCAAGCAAACTTTTGATCTATTTTTTTTTTACTTTACATTTATTGGGCATTATCTCTTATAAATGAAGTAAACAAACAAATTGTAGATTTAGTCAAATGAATATTGAATGTAAAAAACAGATCAACTCAATTATTGCAGAGGGGCACATTGGGGCTCATTAACTAATATTGTAGATAAGTGCCATGTTTTGCACTGAACCACCGCATACAATCAGCAATAGGCACATACATTTGTCTAATGCCAATTAGGCAAAGAAGGAAGGAATTTCACTGGTTGCAATGTTCTCCACCTAAATTCAATGCAAACAATTGAGCCCTATCTATGTGTAGCTCGGGTTTCTATATCTCACACAAAGTTTTTACCACACCCCTTAAAATCCAGGTCTTCCCTCTTATCCTGGTCTATTTTTAAATTAGTAAATTTTTTACAACAACATTACCTTTTGCGCACTGAAGATTTTGCCATCCACTGTTCTTAAACAGATTTCTTGACCAGTGTAGTCAACATTTCTGACCTGTAGTAGATGAGATGCAAATAATACAATATATTCTTCATAATTGCACATGGGCATCAAAAATGTGTGGGCACCATCTACTTGGTGTTCAACTGCATATTCAAGGTACAAAATACATTTCAGCAAAATAAAATTGCATAGGACATTCACTAGGATAGGCTGCAGATCTGTTGCCTGCTTTTTCCCCTTTAAGAAGCAAATAACATTTATATGAATTGGGGGCATTTAAAAAAAACTGGTGCAGAGATAAAGTGTGGCATTACCCATAGATCAGACTCAATTTTTCTAGAGCAGCTTACAAAAGAAAGCAAATAACTGACTATATGAGCAACAGCAATGTTTTCCTTTTGCATGACCTTTCATAAATATGCCTGAGTGTTAGGTAAATGCCTCTGAGAAAGACCTCTTCTAGCTACTTTGTAATTCTTAGACCACTACAAGATACAACATACAAAGCAACTGCATATTTAAATGGGAAGCATTATAAAAAGTATTTCCCTAAATTGTTGTGAAATATTAAAATGACGGTGTGATACAGAAGAGAGGATTTTTTACTCACCGTAAAATCCAATTGTTTTTTACTCCATTGGGGGACACTGCGACATTAGGGTATAGTAGGTTGATATCGAGTAAAAGCACTTTAACAAACAAATGATTTGAGCTGACAGCTCCTCCCAACTGAAGCCATATACAGTTTTTATAGAACAAAGCCCAGAAAAGAGGGCATAATTAGGTAGAACAAGAAACCACTTAAAAGGAAAAACACCAACAAAGCCCCAGAGCATGGGGAGGGAGCACACTGTCTCCCAAAGGATTCAGAGAAATGGATTTTACTGTGCATAAAAAATCCTTTTTTCTCTTTCCTGCCATTGGGGTACACTGAAATAATGGGGACATACCAAAGCTGCCCCCAAGGGGAAGATGTGCATGACACCTTGCGCCCAAAGCTAGCATCCTGAGATGCAAAGCCCTGTAATTTGTAGAATTTAGAAAAGGTGTGGACAGACGATCACGTAGCAGTCCGGCACAACTGTTCAGCTGAAGCACCATGATGCGCCTTCCACGAAGCACCAATAGCCCTCGTGGAATGAGCCTTAAAATACACCGGCATTGGTCTAGCTGCTTGAACATAAGACAAACAAACGGTGGACATCTGTTGGCATTATACAGGATGAAAAATGTCATTAGTCTTACAAACAGAAACCAACTGGTCAACATAGCACCGGAGGGCCTGGACCCCATCCAGAAGATGCAAGGACGCATCAGAAGTCTGAGACCTAGAACAATCGCCGGAACGACAATCTCCTAGTTCAAGTGAAAATCAGAGACCACTGAAAGTACAAAGGAGGGTTAGTGTGAAGCACTGCCCTATCAGAACGAAAAGAAAGAAAGAGGGGATTTCAGCACAGCGCCCCCAACTCAGACTCCTGACAAGCAAAGAGAGTAAAAACACCACCTTCCAAGTAACATAACAGATATTAACAGAAACCAAAGGCTCAAAGGGTTCCTTAGTAAGAGCCCTGAGCACCAAATTAAGATCCCACGGCTCTACTATAAGTACAAAGGGGGATTGTGCATGTAGAAACCCTTGTAGAAAAGTCTGGACATCCTTTATGACTGTCATCTTGAACTAAAAGAAGATGGAGAGCGCCAAAACTTGCAGTTTCAGAGAAGAGACATGAAGGCCTTTGTCAAAACCATCCTGCAGAAAACATAGCAAGCGGCAAAGACTAAAGCAGGAAGTGTGAAAACTGACCTTCCCACCACTAGATGTAAGTTTTCCACACACCCACACACTAGTTTGCTCACCTTAATCATGTCGGCACAACCTTGTGTGAGAAACCCCTGGACGAAAAGTATCAGGGATTAGTAGCCATGCCATGAAAGCCAGATGACCTAAAGAGTGTCAGCGAAAAAGGCATTGTGCCGGCGGATCTGGATGAAGATGCAACCAGTAAGGTGGACCTACCGCCATCCCTAGAATGTCGAAGTACCACATCCTGCGCGGCCAATCTTGAGTCACCAGAATGGCAGGAACCCACTATCATTTGAGTTTCTTGAGCACCCACGGGACCATGCTAAACAGAAAAAAACATGAATACCAGACGAAACTGCCACAGAATCGTCATGACATCCATGTAGCCTGCCGCCAGATCCTTGGATTTCGTGCAATAGCAAGGAACCTTGAAATTCAGACGGGTATGCCATGAGATCGATCTCTGGCTGACCCCAACATTAAACCAAAAAGAGCAAAGACCTCTGCATGAAGGGACTTTTCGCCAGGGTTGATCCTGTTGCAGCTAAGGTAATCAGCCTCCCAGTTCTCCCCTACAGGATGTATATGGCCGACATCACCAGAACATAAGATTCTGCCCAGGACATTATCTTCACACTCTTCTACATTGTCACGTCACTCCGCTTTCCCCCCATGATGGTTCAGGTAGGCTACTGCTGTATGTGATGCTGTGTGTGAGATTCCACAAACTGAATAGTCAGTAGAATGTGCTGGAGGACACATTCGGACAGTGCCTTTAACAAATAAGGCACAGGAGTGATGCCCGAGAGCACAAGAAACCGTCCAAAATAGAGAATGCACCTCTCGGACCACAAAGCGAAGGAGATACTTATGCTCTTCCCATATGGGCACGTGCAGGTAACATCCTTTATATCTAGGGATGCCAGGAACTCCCCACGTTCCATGCTCATCAATAGAGATCACAAGGACTTCATTTGAAATCCCAGAACCAGAATCTGCTTGATGAGTTTTGAGATTTAATGTCAGGTGACATGAGCCATTTGGGACCAGAAAGAGGACCGAAAACTGGAGTTGCTCTGGGTTAGCGCTGCCGACAGGCACAAAAGAGCTCCTCCAAAGACAAGGGGTAAAGAGATTTAAATCTACCCGGCATGTGACACTTCCTGTCAGGCTTCTGCCAGGACTCGGCCACAAACTAAGAGTTGGGGAGACGAAGGGAAACAATCTTCTTCTGCATTTTAAAAAGGGAGAAGCCAAAAGAATCTAACTTCAGGTTCCAAAAACCCAAAGGTTTGTCTAACACCCAGTACTAAAACCTCCACACTGATTTTAAAGTGTTCTCTGCACGATAAGCATTCTTCCCCTCTGATTCCTGAATAAACTCCCTATCTTCATCCGAAGAAATATCATATTCAGAAATAAGGACCTGAATCGTCTCAGGAAACAGAATTTTGCCCAATGGCCTATAAGGGCCTTTGCAAGACCCTGGGCAGACTTGGGTAGAGTGAACACCAAACCTGCCTCAGCCTGGGAACTCCTACTAGTGGATGGTATAGGCTGTGAAGACGGAATGTGTGGTGTGGGTAAAGAATGAGAAGAGTCACATATCTCATTGTGAGACATTACCAGAGTGAGTTCAGCCAACAAAGCAGTCGCGAGCGTACGCTGTTCACAGAGGTCTGCCTCACACGTTGTACACATGGCATCTGAATCACACTATCCACAAGATTTTTTTTTTTTTTTGCATTACATTTGTATAGTGTTGTACAGACTTACCAGTGAACCCTTTAGTTTTGGAAGGCACTTTTCAGACATGGTGCAGCAAATTACAAATACACATCAGAAAATAAAATAAAATAAAAATATATGAGACCTCCCCTATTATAACACTATAATAAGGTATTCATTTCTAGAGATAGATGTAGCAGCTAACAAGAGATCGATAGAATAATGGTACCAGATGAGGAGGACCCAGCAAGAAACAATCTGCAGCGAAGTTGAGGCAGAACAATGGCATTAACTGCTGAGGAGGAACAGCCAAGTGAAGAAGCCACACCCCCATACAAGTATTGCCTTTCTAGACTGGCCAGCTATAGCCTTTTCGCTCTAGGCAGTTATTCCCCCCAAGCTCTGTCCTATCCCTCTACCCCCCCATCCCCATGCCTGTTACCTAGAAGATGCTGACAATGTCCTCTCCCTCATGGAAATCTGTGTCAGCTCCGTCTGCCACACTGAGGCCGCAATGCTGGATCCTGTAATCGCATCAGCGCAGTTGATGAAACTGTACTCTGCTTCAAGAAGACCTGCTTTGGCGGCCATCCCTGCTAATAACCAAGCTTGTTGCCAAGGGGAAGCACTGGTATTGCACACAATGCTCCCTAGCGGTCCTCACTACACTTAAAAGGAGCTGGCAAGCTGCAAGGGAGAGGGAAGCCTAATGTGGCCAACAGACAATTCACCACTGGGGAGGCACCCCTGATCAGTGAAATTTAAAAAATAAAACCTAAGACAGAAAAGTTAAAAACAAGAAAAATATAAAACACAGGGCAAAACTAAAACTTAATAGGACTGCAGTTGGTAGGGACAAAGTAGGGGAGGAGCTATCTATCTAGTTTGAGTGTTAAAGTGCCTTTCCTCCAGATCCACATACTATACTCCATTGTCACAGTGTCCCCTAATTGCAGGAAAGAGAAAGTGAAAGCATAAAACAATGCATTTAGATATTTCTTCATTTATTTTAAATATTGTTGCATATTTAAAAGTGTTTTCTTTATGGTCTGTAAACATTCATACTGTGATATTATTCTGCATGTAAAGCTACATTTAACAATGCATACAGATATGTATTTGTATAGAAAGGTATACTATTATTTCATACGCCTGCAGAAAAAAAGGACATGTATGAAAAGTGCTGAATCAAATTCACAAGAATAATATGCCAATTGCAAATACATTTTAAATCCCTTTTGGGGGTCTAGTACCACTTTTGATTTGAGTATGCAAGCAATTTAGAAAGTTTATACAAATTTTCCACTTTTTCTCAATAAATGAATCAGTAGCAAGAATTTTTTCCCCCCTAGTCTAAATAATTATTTAAATAAGAAAAAAGTCATGGCTGAAAATTTAGAAAGTATAAAATGAGAATCACCAGTGAAAACGGATGAAGTGAAGCCTAGACATACTGTGTGAAATGACGCATAGCCCCTGAGTGTATGGGTACTGCAGACAAGCAATTAGGTACAATACAGAGAACATTCTTCATGAGAACTACAAAAAAACCAATTAATACTAGTGGCTACTATTCAATTCCAACATTGCATTGTATAGTGACCTACGAAACAAACACCCAAATGTCTGGTGACTTTATAATGCAGTCCATTCCAAACCTCTAGCAGCTTTATTACACAGAACCCTTAAACTACTGACTTTAGTAAATATACCTCCTGGAGTCCATATAGTAAACTGCAGGTTTGAAAAAGTGGAGATGTTGCCTATAGCAACCAATCAGATTCTAGTTATTTATTTAGTACATTCTACAAAATGACAGCTAGAATCTGATTGGTTGCTATAGGCAACATCTCCACTTTTTCAAACCCGCAGTTTTGTAAATATACCTCCATGACTACGGTGGCTTTACTAGACAGACCCTCTAATTTCTGGTTGCTTTATAATGCAGACCTCATCATAATCTCTGGTAGCTTTATTAAACAGAGCCAGATTTATGTGGTGCAATCCACTAATCATTGATGCCCCCTGCTCCTTGGCCCATCCTACTCCTGTCCACAACATACCCATTGGTATACAGCTATTAATGTAGACTTGTGAAAAAAAAAGCAAAGTACGGCACCAGAGTTGTTAACTTTAAGCTTACAGGTGACTTGAATCGAATATCAAGTCCTTCTGCCAATTTGTCAATGATTGTTGAGTATCCGGCTGTCAGCATTGTATGATCTCCTGCAAACTGAGCAAAGAATTCATTGTGGTCCCATGAACGGGCAGATACCTGCAAGTACAATAAATAAAACAAAAATGTACTGTAAATTAGTAGGAATAGTTTTCAAATTTGAAATCTTTAGTATAAATAACTGAATGTTCAAAAACAGCAAAAACAACAAAAACAGCCACGCAAGGTCTGGTCAATTAATCATAACACCCACATCAGAGGAGCCTGAGGCATATCCAGTGTACCTAAGCTATAGCACACTAAACTCTGATGTTAGTTAATAGGTTGCTCTAACAGATCAAGACCCCAAAATTAGTAAATGTATGTTTTGCTACATAAAAAGTCTACTTTCATGCACTTTCATTGTTAAAACTTGAATCCGCTCTACCTCCACACTTTAACCATGCTATGACAAATACTAATTAGCTACTAAAATTTCATATAAAATACAGAAAAGACAATAGACATTGCCTATGTAGTAAAGGCATTACTAGTTTTATGAGCTGGAAAACATTCTGTGAAAAATATGTTTCATATATAGACTTAACAGGACAGAAATCAAGAGGCATCACGTTCTCATTAACAATTGTGAAGCAGAACAACATAATTGCAGGCCAAAGTAAGTAGACTATCTACCATTTATGTGTCTACAGCGTTCTTTGAATAAAAAAGAAAAGAACTTGCATTGTGTAGATTACTTCCACAGGCATATTCCAAGTTGCTGAGGTGGAAATGTAAGACCTTTTCTTCTTCATCTGTGAATTGGATTCCAGATTCCTGAATAAAGGTCTTGTAGATTTCCTGTATTTTATCTGTAAAAAAAAGTAGTCAGTAAAGGAACAGTAAGGCAGCATTTGCACAATACACTGACAGACATTGCAATAGTGACCAAGTAGTTCCCTGGTGACCTGTAGCTTAGGCCACACCCCAGTTATCAAGCAGGATAACAAACATGCACTGGAGTTTGATTTTCTAGAAGTGCACTATCATCTTTCACTTTCCACAGCACAGTGGAGACCATATTGTTTTCAAGGCACCAAAGTACGAGTTCTAAAGTAATTACTACATCCAACTTTGCTTCATATAGAGAGTATGTTTGACACCACAAAATGATATCATCAGTTTGCTACACACCTCCCATCTCTATTCTGTGTTATTGGGGACCCTGCTCCTTCCATAAAGTAAAATTCAGTCAGTGGCTTGCCTTTATTCTTTTGTTCTTAACATGAAAACGGTTACATACAGCACTATCTGCTCTAACAGGATCACACAGGTGGACAGAGCACTGCCTCACACAAGATCAGTACACCAGTTGCTGTGAGCATTCCAAAGGGTTCACTAGCTAGCAGAGGCTGGCTGGCAAATATTAGTCCAGGGTATTGAGACTCGGCTCAGCAGCCTATTAGGAACATTTTAAAGAACAAATAAAATGCAGGTGACCCAGCCCAAAGGTAGCCCATTATGGGACAGGCCCGAGGGCAGATAGGACGAGCCCAGGGGGCAGAGTCCCCCTTTCCAGCCAGCCCCTGGCTAGTAAACCAAGTACACACAAAGAGCAGAAGATGAAGACGGGATACAGTAAGGTGCTCAAGACGGAAACACCTTAAATGTGGTTCAGTTGATAAGACATTTTTCCAGGCAATCACCACATCTAAATGTACAAGGTGCAATTGAGAGCGCTGGGGCTCTGGGTTCAATTCCAAATCAGTGCTCTATCTGCAGTCAGATTGGCTGCTAACAAAATGGACGAGTGTGTTTTTTTGTGTTCTAGAGTTTAGAGGTAAACTCCTCTGCAGCAGAGACTGATGTGAATGATTAACTATTTACAACGCTGCATAATATGGTGGGCCTATATAAACAATAACAATAATGACATTATCTGTACAGACAACACCAGAAAGTTTATTGTTCTAAGACATTATATAAATAAAAGTTATACCTCCAAGTGGGACATCTTGACTCTGACTCTTATCTTTCCGCCATTCTGCAACAACATCAAGTATGGCATTGAAATGGAAATCCATACGTTTGTCTATAGTCGGGTCAGTTAACCTTCCACCTTCCTGAATCAAATCACACTTTTCTCGAAGTTTTCGCATTTTAATACCGATCTGTAAATTCAAAAGTGAGAATGACTGAAAAATGTGAGCGCAAACACTTTTTACTCATACGTACCGCATACAAAATCACATGCAACGAAGAAACAAGAGCAGTCCATCATAACTAACTAATTATAAATGTAATTTAGTATTAAACATAACAAATAGTAAAGTGGAAAATCTAATTAAATTTGATATCAAGTGATCACAAGAAAATAATTTTGTGCAATTCGGATTTGTTTAGCAGAAACAAAAATTGTCTGCACTCCATTTTGCTAAATATACATTTAACAATATAAAATGAAGATTGACATTAATACAAAAACACAGCACTGGCTTTAAAGAAGTTATTTTTACTGTTCTATAATGTTTCCCTTTCAATGAAGGACACAAATAATTAGTTTGGTTTAAGCTCCACTCATTAAGTACAGGTGAAAAAACAACTGGCTCTTTCTTAACACAATTAATCCTCTTCAGCTGGGCAGGACTAGTTTTGATACAGGAAGAAACAAACAGGAACCCTTGTTCCTAAGAATAAATATCGTGGGAGCTGTATCTGAAAGGAAGGGCTCTGAAATGGAATTGGAGGTCCTTTCTGCAAAGGAGAGGAGGCTCTAATGTCCCTCCCATATTGGGATGTGAAGGTAAGCGTCCTTTATGTTTTCCATGTCATTGATCACTGAACTGAGGGACTCTATTTTGAACCTTTCCACCCGAAGCTTGGTGTTTGAACTTTAGATTCAAGATGGGTAAGAAAGTCAGGTTTCTGAATCAGGAATAGGTTGGAGTAATCCACGGGTCTTCTGTATTTCTGAAACTGGAATGGTCACCTCTGAAACAACAGAGTGAGTGTCCCTCATGAGAGCCAGTCTCTTGGAACTTTCTCCTAGGAGCCCTGTGGAAAATAAATCGACTGGATGGAGGACCTAGGTGGTCTATTAAATATCTTCTCTCTACAATACCTCTTCACCCACAAATATGAGGATGAGTCTCTCTAAATGTCCCGAGAACACAGTAGGTTGGTCCATACCGTAACCGAAGCGACCCAGTCATGCAGTTTGTTTGGGCTTGGAGGCTGGGGCCATGCTTGCATGCCCCTCTGTAGACCACCTTGCAGGGTAAAGGAATAACCTCCTGAGGTGGAAGAACTCTGTTTTGACAAGCTGCTTCCTATAACATGAAAGGACCAAAACCACAGTGCCAAGGACCTGTGAACATTCACTGGAAGGTGGTCTTCCCTCCTGTAGCCTAATAATTTTGCCTACTACCGAGCCCAAGAGAGGATGACCATCAAGAGTAAAGATTTAAATGTCCTCATCTCATCCACATCCCAATAAGGCATTTTATTTGATTCATGTTGTTTTATTAAATGTGAGTTAATAAAAAAAAAATTTATGGAATTTTATTAATAAAAAGTGATAATACATAAGGATCGTGATCTTTTGTTTTTCTTCCTCTGTCCTCTTCTTTGGAGAACTTGAAGATAATTTTAGTCATTTCTGGAAAGAGCATGAATTTTACGATAGGTTGTAAAGAGGAGACATCACCTTTGCACATAAATTTGGAAGGCACGGACAACATTGAGATAAAGAATAGAATCATCGTTAACCGAAGACATAAAATCTGTCAGGGCCTGAATGTCAATGTCTTGATTTAGATAAAATCCAGACAACCCTAGGAAGGAAAGAGGGCTTGTTTCGAAGAATTGCCCTGTCTTCATGAAAAACAAGAGGAGACTTGCAAGATAACGCAGCAAGCTCTGAAAACTCTATGTGCCGTAGAAATGGCCAAACCATTTTCCAGGTTAGAAATTTGAATTTCACTGTATTCAAAGGTTCAAAAGGCGGATGCTGTAAAGCACTTAACGCCAAATTCAAATTCCATGGTGCTACTGGAAGAACATATGAAGGTTGTACATGGAGTACGCCCTGAATGAAAGTTTGCCCATCAGGTATGACAGCAAATCTCGTTTAAAAGACCACCAAAAGAGCTGACACCTGACCTTTAAGATAACTAAGACGCAAACCTGCATTCAACCCGTCCTGCACTTTAAGTAACCTGGCCAAGCGAAAAGAAGAAGTAGGATATCCCTTCTTTTCACACCAGCCAATATATGTCTTTGAGACTTGATGATAAATCTTTGCAGAAGCTGGTCTCCGAGCCCGAAGCATGGTCTGCATCACACTTTGGAAAAACCCCTTTGCTCTCTAAATTATGGCTTTAACGGCGTAGCGTTCTAAACTTAGATGACAAAAAGGACCTGTAAGCGTAACCTCCAAGGGACAGACATGGCGTCTACCGCAACAGCCATGGGATCTCTTGCGGGGGAGCAAAATAGGGGGACGTTGTGGTTCAATCAGGATGCCATCAGGTCAACTTCTGGGTGAACCCACCGTTCCTTCAACTGACGAAACACCTCAGGATGGGAGGGACAATTTCCGCATGGCCAAGGGATTCTTGTTGCCGCCCTGATGATTGAGGTATGCCACTGACGTGGCATTGTCTGACTAAATCTTCACTGGCCCTCCCTGCAGCAAGTGTTGCTCGCTCATAAGAGCGTGAAACACTGCTCGCAGTTGCAAGACATTGATTGGAAGCTTGGATTCTTTTTGGAATACAAAGACCCTGAAACCAAGCGTGAAGACAGACGGCCCCCCAACCTCGAAGGCTGGCATCTTTTGTGATCAAAGTCCAATTCCAAATTGATAATATGCGTCCCCTGGTGAGAATCTGTTTGTGTAACCACCAAAGAAGCGACTGACCCGTTTGCGGAGACAGACGAAATTTCTGGCCCGCCAGATTCAGATGGGATTTGTTGCATGGCAACAGAAGTTCTAACTGGAACTGCCGTGCATGAAACTGAGCAAACTGGACCGGCTTCAAAGTCAATACCATCTTGCCCAAAACTCTCATGGTGAAATGTACCGAACTGTGCCTTGCCGCCAACCGAGATTTCACCATGTTATGCAAGGCTAGAATCTTGTCCTGGTTGGTAAGAACACCTGTCGTTGTCGGGTGTCGGACAACGAATCATTTTCGTGGACAAGTGAGAAGCTCTGTGGCAAAGAACCGTCTGGGAGGAAGACCCAGCAGAACGGTCTTGTATCTCTGGTCCACCACACTCCAAGCCCAGACATCGGTGGTAGACTGAAACCACCGATGTGGAGGAGCAAAATGCCCGTCATGCAAACTGCTTGTCTGCAGGCTTCGCTGCTGGACGTCAAGCAGACCAGGCCTGGCGCCCACGCTGCAAACCCCCCCTGGGGGCGGATGACTGGCCTCTAGAAGATTGGCCTGAGGAATATTGACCCCGAAAGCTGCCCGAGGACCAAAATCTAGACATTCTTTGTTTGGAGCATTAACAGTCCAGCCAAGGTCCAAATAAAACAACCCCAGAAAAAGGCATGGTCTCAAGAGCCTTTTTAGACTCCACATCAGCCTCCCAGGACTTAAGCCAGAGAGTGCGACGAGCCAAAACCGCAGAGGCAGAAATACGTGTCCCAATCAGTCCCACGTCCATAGCTCCCTCTCCTAAATAATCTGTTGCCCTCTGAATTTGCTTCACTAATGGAAGCAGTTCTGAGGACGGCCTGCCTGCCAACAAACCTTCAGACAGCTGTTTTGCCCAGCGTTCTACAGCTTTGTTAAACCATGCAGATGCCAAGGCAGGCCTCAAAGAGGCACTTGCTGCCACGAAAATGGACTTGAGGACTGCCTCAACCTTATGGTTTGTACCATCCTTAAGAGTGGCTGCGTTAGGAAGAACAATAGTAGTTACCTTGGCTGAGGGCCGACAGGATGCGCACAGAGCCTGCATGCCTGACTGTCCTGATCGTAACTTAACGTGACAGACAGCACAGGTGAAACTCAACATTGATGTAACACCAGCCTTACCACGCATGGATTTTGCCCTATCTGACATGTTAACAGATGGGAAAAAACAGTGTAATAAACCGTGTAACAAAACACAATAAAAATGACAAGCAGCACACAAAACTGAACAGAAAGTGAGCCTGCAATACAGCCAATAAAGTCCCACAGAGTAAAAGACAAACTTTTTAAAAAAACAACCCCCAACCCTTTACCTTACAAAACTCAGGACAGAAAAGAGGAGAAGCTGGAGTTATAAAATGGCTGTCTATTCTGGTGACTGCACACAAAGCAGTGAGAGACCACCACAGAGGAAGTGCAATAGAGGAAACACCGCTCCCCCAGGGCCCAGCACTGGATTGGCAAGCGTCCAATAGGACAACCCCCTCAACCAATCCAGTGCTTAGCAGGGCTCACTATCTTAGTGACCCTAGCCTGACCCAGTCCCCTGAGCTAAAAATAGAATTATTTTATTTTTGATGACTGCTCCTAGTAAGAAGCAGCCTGCTCCGGGGACAAACTGCGATTTTCTACCCACCCTCTCCCAGCACAGTGGGTTTCACTTACCTGCTGCCATCCCTCCTCACACAGTGTCTGCTAGCTGTCTGAACAGGAGGACGGACACAGCCTGCGGCGACTGTGCCCGGCTTCTAGGAGGGCATGAGAACGTTGGGAGAGGGGGGCTGGCAAAAGACAAAAGAGGTACCTCCACGGTAACTCCAAAACCCCCCCAGACAGCGCACAGCCGTCCGTGCTACACGCTGCAAACAGCCACCTCCTGCGCCTATGACTCCCAGCTAGTAAGCCTATGAGCCGCAAGAGTTGTTTTAGCAATATTTAAATCTTCAGCCCAAAGGGCGGAAACCGCTACACTGGTCCGTCGATACGGACTCCACACATCAGAGCCGGCAAGTGCGGGGAAGAAGAAGTGCCCCAGTGAAGAGTACTTAATTTGGGAAACAATATTTAGATGCCAATTTTTTTATATTTTGTTCATCTGGACTACAATTTGGACATTTTTCAGGAATATATATTAGGGACTAGATATTGGGTGCTAGGATTGGTGTTAGAAACCCAAATGTCCAGTGTCCATCTCAAGTGGAGCCCAAATCATATGGGTGCCTTGGAGTAAAAAAATGGACCGCCATTGCTCCACTAAAGCTGTACAAAAAAAGATCCCTAGACAACAAAACGGAATGAAATGGGACTATTCCCATAACGGATTTCCAAAGACCCAGTGGACCGATCACATGTACCCAAGAACATGAGATGTTTCCTCAGTGAGCCAAACAGCCTGCTACCAGATCCAGAGGGGAATAGGGGTGAGGCATTATTGGCCTTGTTGTGCAGTTTTGACACACTAACAGGAATATTTGTTTGCTAGGCTCCGATTGTGCTACTGCCCATTTAGCAGAGAAATAAAATTTAAATAAAATTAAGTGTATTTGTCCATTTGAAATTAAATACATATTTATGTCCCAGTGATATTATTAAGCACTAACCATCACCAGGGTAACAGACTAGATTAGATTTTCCTTTGTATTACAATACATAGCAAGATGATCTATGCCATGTAGGGAGGGCAAAATTATCATATCACAAAATTTCTATGTACAACCAATTAATGCTGTAATGTTAATATTAAAAAAAATCTTAAATTGGCTTATAGCCAACAAAATAATTAACAGAATATGTATTACTGAAATAATTCAAGATTGTTCAAGAAATTTTAAAATGTTTCCAGTCAGGATTTATTGAACTAGATGAATCAAGGCCTCTAGCCTAAAGCAGACCTTGGTTAAAAATTGTAGCCTAGAATGGGGATAGTGGTTTCAAATGTAGGAAGATGGACACTGCTTCTGTCTGGCAAAGCACAATCCATGATATTTTCAAAGTGAACCAAAGTTGACCAGGCTTTGACATCTGGGTATATGCTGGAACAGGATGTGCATTCTCAGAGTGTAATATTACAAGATCCTCCAAGCAAAAAGTAGCTTCAGACTCAATTACTCATTACCTGGCTAAAAGGGTTGGAGGATAGTTAAATGGCAACACTTAACTAAATGAGAAAACCTGGACACCAACTACATCCCCATTATACCAAATGCACCAAGATAGCAAACTAAATGAACAGTGGTAAGAACATCCCCAGTGAATACTAGAGATTCCCTTATCTAATAAATAAGAGTCCATCTTGGTAACTTGCTTCTTGTGAGAAAAACTTAAACACTTTGGGCCTGATTCATTAAAGAAAGTAAGGCAAAAAACTGAGTAAGTTTTCTCTTGGACAATACCATGTTACAATGCAAGGGGTGCATTTTAGTTTATTTTGCACATAAGTTAAAATACTGACTATTTTTTCTTATATATTTCATGATAGCTTTACGTTTACACTGAAATTTAAAGTTGATCTAGTACATGCCCTTCCCGAATTACAAATCTGTACCCACATTTTAAATTTACCTCCCAATCCAATGCAACATGGTTTTGCCAAGGTGCAAAGTTACTCATTTTTTTTATTTTTTTTTTACTGTCCTTAATGAATAAGGACCAATAAATCTGTGTGTCATCCATTGTTGCTGGAGAATTATAGCTTCTCTGCTAGTTCAATTCATTTCCATATTAAGTTTGCTATAACAAAAACAAAAAACAACAACTTATAATGCTTATCACTGGCAACCATAAGTAACAAAATGCAATTACTACAGAAACGCACTTGCTCACACATTATTGCAATGGGGTTGTTAATGCAGCCATTCACAATCTGGGCTCCTTTTCCTACTGTGACTCCTTTAAAGGACTTGTCGTCCAAAACTCTGCCACCAACCCTGTCTCTTGCTTCTAGTATCATCACCTAAATATATAAAAGAAAAATGGTAAGAAATACATTATCATGTTCCAATACTTATCTACTGAAATATGTGAAGAAAATAAAACAGTTTTCAGTTTAGTTTGCAAGATTACCCTTTATTTTTATAAAATGCTTAATTATTCTAATGAAGAAACAAAATTAAAACAAGGGCTAATTGAGAAGTTGTAGCTAAAAAGAGGATTTTTATACTTACGATAAATCTGTTTCTCCGATTTCATCTGGGGGACACTGCTAGCATGGGTTGCATGAGGGGAGATTGGAGTTGGCACTTAATTAGTTAACTTGTTAATTGTAACATGATGACAGACCCCTCTCCTCTGCAACCCCCTGTAGCTCCTCCGTGTAATTCGAAAAGCCCCAAGGAAGGGGAGATGACAATCAAGAACCAAACAGCAGATAAGCAGAAGGGATGGAACACAGTGTCCCCCAGATGGAATCAGAGAAAAGGATTTATCATAAGTAATAAAATACTTTCTCTTTCATCCAATCTGGGGGACACTGCTACCATGGGGACTCACATAAGCAGCCACCTTAAGGGAGAAACCGCTCTCACAGCTCAACATGTAGAGCACTATGGCCAAAGCTGGCGTCCAAAGACGCAAAGGCATTAAAATCTGGTAAATGTTCTCCATTCCCGGCCTGTCAGGCCTCTGGGGAGTCCCTTCTGATATTCGGAAGGCCCTAACCAAACGTTTTCCCAACTCTGGAGTTTGCGGCTCGGATCTGGGAGACCTGCAAGGGCCATCTCTCTATCTTTCCTAACCCTCTGCACATTGTACCCCTGTGGCATAACCCCACCTTCCCCCCGGGAATGTCCCGATCTTTCTCTCGGCTATGGACTAGGGCGGGATTCCGATTTGCGGGGAGCCTTCTTGAGCGAGGAAGGCCCATATCCTATGACGCCCTCTGCTCCAGAGTCCCTAACTTCCGCCCGCCGTTTTACCAATACCTGCAGGTTCGGCACTTCCTCCTGTCACTCCTGTCGGACAATTCACCTCACTCCCCCTCCCAATTTGAATCTCTCTGCCTCTCTTCCCCTCTACGAAGGGGTATGATCTCGTCCTTGTATAGTATTCTACTAGGGAAACTGATACCCTCCGGGAACGCACATGAGAGGGAGTGGGAGAGGGATCTGGGCCCTCCCCCGGAGGAGGACTGCTGGGAGACCATCAGGTTGAATGTGGCTTCTAGTTCCATCTCCACATTAATAAAGGAAAATGCATACAAAGTCTACTACAGGTGGTATTTCACACCTGACAGGCTCGCAAAGATGTACCAGTCAGCCTCTCCCGATTGCTGGAGAAATTGTGGTCATCGAGGCACCTTCGTGCATATTTGGTGGTCATGCCCGGTTATCTCCTCCTTCTGGGACAGGATCTCGAGACTTCTTTCCTCCCTCCTCCAATGCCCTATCAGGAAGAACCCATGGTCCTTCCTACTCTGTTATCCTATACAAGACCTAGACACCCACTCCGCAAAACTTGCTTCGCATGTCCTGGCAGCCGCCAGTTGTCTGATTGCTAAATTTTGGAAGCAAGCAAATCCCCCCCGTATCTCTTCTCTTAGATCTTATATATGGTTCATTGCCAACATGGAAAAAATCACGTCGCTGCTGCGAGACAAAGAAGACAAATTTAATCAAATTTGGGCCCCCTGGCTTTATGCCTAAAATCCCCGCAGCTTTCTCTTCCTCCAAATAGTCTCTCCCTACACAACTCCAGATAACATCGACCCCCTTACTTCTTTAAAATACTCCCATGCAGATCTGACAGCGCTCCCTTCTGAAGGTGAACATGCTTTTCTTAAGTTTATCCTATGAGTCGACCATCTCCCCCCCCCCTTACCTACCCTACTCCTCCTTCAATGCCTATTCCCTTTCCCTCCTGCCCCTTACCCATTACCACTTTGTTATATTGCAATATATCTTACTGTTTTGTGAGTGACATTGCTGGATATCTACTCTGCTTTGTGATTATTTCAATCAATATGTTTGTTGTCCAAAGTCTATGTCATTCATACTTTATTATGCAATAAAATTTTGAGTTAAAAAAAAAAAAATCTGGTAAATGTATAGCCAGAGGATCAGGTAGTCGCCCGGCAGAGCTGGTCGGCAGAGAGCCCCTTCCACGCACCTCAAGAGGCCCCCACCGAGCGGATGGAAAGGATGGATATGCGAGAAGGCACAGGTCTGTTCACACGGATAGAAGCATGCTTGATCGTGACAGTAAGTCATCTAGCCATGGACTGCTTGGAAACAGGCCAGCCCCGCTTATGGTAGTCAGTCGAAGACCTGCCGTCCATTGGACATAAATATGTAGGGCCCTAACCACATCAAGGTACCCCAAAGGGAAAGGTCCAGAAGATGTTGAAAACTCCTGGAACCACGATTTCCTGGTTTAAATGAAAACCAGAAAGCACTTTTGGATGAAAGGAAGGCACTGTACATAATACCGCCCTGTCATCATGGAAGATCAGGTAAGGTTATCTGCATGAAAGTGCCCCTAGCTCCGAGACTCTCCGGGCTGACGCAATGGCCAGGAGAAACGTGACCGTCCACGTAAGAAGCTTTAGGTCAGCAGACTGTAAGGGTTCAAAGGTGGGTTTCTGAAGCATGTTGAGAACCAAACTCAGATTCCATGGTGCCGTAGGCGGAGCATAAGGAGGAATGAATGCGTAGAACCCCCTGCAAAAATGTCCATATGTCCGGCATATCCTCCAGACGCAGATGAAAGTAGATAGAGAGCAGAGATATGAACTTTCAAAAAAACCCAGACGGAGGCCCACATTCCAGACCACCCTGGAGAAGAGCCACCAACCAAGGCAGGTGAAACGCAGCCATGTGGCACACACGACCTTCACACCACTTAATGTATGCGCATCATATTCTATAATAAATATGAGCTGAAACTGGTTTCCGAGCTCGCAACAGGGTATTCACGATCATCAAGGAGAAATCCCTGGATCCCCAGAGGCTGGCTTCAACAACCACGCCGTTAAAGCCAACCGAGGCTGGTCCTTTTGATGAAAGGGGCCCTGAAGATGGAGATCATTCCGAAGGGGCAGTCAAACCTTCTGTCCTACCGCCAAGAACAGAATGTCTGCGTACCAGATCTGGTGTGGCCAATCTGGAGCTACCATAATTATCGGTAGCCCTCCTTGCTTGACCCGCCGGGGGACACGTGGAATCATTGTAATGGGTGAAAAGAGGTAGCCCAACTAAAATTCCCAATGCATGGTCATGACGTCGATGGCCACCGCATGTGGATCCCTGGCACTTGAGCAGAGCCTGGAAACCCACCGGTTGTGCCTCCATCACCATTAGGTCCAGGACCGGGAGAACTAATTTCTGAACCAACATCTGGAAGACCTTCGGGTGGAGTGACCACTCCCCTGGCATTACCGTATGGGGACTTCGATAGTCGGCCTCCCAGTTTTGAATGCCTGTAATGAACACGGCTAAAAGCGAGGGGCAAACTGTTCCGCCGAAGACAACACGATCTGAACCGTTACCTTCATCGCCCCTTCACTCTTTGTGCCGCATGGTTTGTCGCCATACACCACGGCCATGGCATTGTCTGATTGAAGGTGGACCGGTGATCTTTGAGTAAGGGGCTACGCCCCTTAGCGGCGATCAACGTGGCCTTCAATTCCAGAATGTTTATCGGGTGGGAGGCCTCTTATTCCTTCCAAAGGCCTTGAAGTCATAGATGAACTACCACTGCGCACCAGCCTCTTAGGCTAGTATCTGTGGTGACAAAGATCCAGGACCACAGGGCAAAGGACCTGCCCACGCCCAGGTGGTCCTGGACTATCCACCACTGAAGTGATAGCTGAGCCTCTTTGGACATCTTGATTGGTTGTGATTCCAAGTGGAGGCGAGCCTGACCACTTTGTTAGTAAATCCCATTGGAAACATCTGGAGTGGAAACTTCCGTAGGGAATGTTCTCGACGGTTGAGACCATTTTTCCGAGAAGCTTCATACAGAGAAGCATGGAGGGCCTGTGGTTGACCAGAACCCAGCTTGTCGTGTGTTTTACCAACCGTATCTTGTTCACTGGAAGGAAGATCTCTTGAAACCTTGTGTCCATGATGAGGCCTAGGAAAATTATCCGTTGGCTTGGGATTAACTGTGATCTTTGTTGATTTATAATCCAGCCACGGAGCTCCAAAACCTTGACGGTGAGAGATAGGTGGCGACGCAGAAACTCATTAGAGGGGGCTTTTATCAGCAGGTCATTCAAGTAGGGAACTATTCGCATGCCCATGGAACGGAGTCAAGCAGCTATGACGGCCATGATTTTTGTGAAAATTTTGAGCGTCGTGGAAAGGCCAAAGGGGAGCGCCTTGAACTGATAGTAGGCAGTTCCTACAGTGAAGCAGAGCAATGGCTGATGTCCTTCCCATATGGGACATGAAGGTAGGCGCCCCAAATAGACGCCAGGAATTTTCACGCTTCCAACCCATTTATTACTGAACAAAGAGGCTCCATACAAAATTTGAAGGAGCCATCCGGTTCGAGAACCAAGAACAGGTTGGAGTAGAACCCCTGGTGTCTCTGGCTTACAGGGATGACAGATGACCCCCGCTGAAAGAAGAGAATAGACGCAGTGCAGCATCGCCTGTCTTCTTGTTTGGTCGAGGGACAAGAATGTCGTGAAAAATGTTGAATGTCTATAATATATTCCTTTGTCATGATTTCTTGAACTCATGGATCCTGAGAGGACTCCAGCTGACGGCTTATAAAGTAAACTCCCGAAAGGGCTGGCGAAAAGAGTTTAACCTCAGTGTCCGAGGTTTAGACACATTGACAGGAAGGAATGTACTTTTACCTCCCTTAGCCTGAGAAATTACGCTATCCAATTCCGGCTCAAAAAGTAAGGAGCCTCAATAAGAAAGGGCCTCCAGAGATCTTTTAGATTCTCAATCGGCTTCCCAGGACCGAAGCCAAAGAATTCTTCTAGCTGCCACAGCGGAAGCAAACACCGAAGGGATATTGATGCTGCGTTTTGAGACGCCTCATACTAGTAACCTGAAGCCTCTTTCAGGTGCAAAGGAAAGGGGAGCAGGTCCGAGTCCTATAATTCTGTTGCCAGTAGTTCAGCCCAAGATTCCATCGCCCAAGCAACCCATGATGAAAACAGCATGGGTCTAAAAAGGAGGCTCCAGCCGCCACATAAATAGATTTCCTTCCACCTTCTGGTCCGTGCCATTCTGAATGGTGGCTGTGCCCAGAACTGGAAGCGTTGTGTCGCATCAGTCGTGCCACCGCGTATCCACTCGTAGTATATGTTCCCACCTTGCAAGGTCATCCAGCTGTAGTGGGTATAGGGAGATAAATCTCCTTGGCACTACTACCTTGCATCGGGCTGTGTACAGGCCGATTCCACAATCTCCTTCAATTCTACTGAAGGGGGAAAACAGACACAGGGTGTCACGTGTTTCACTAGGAATATCACTGACTGGTATTGGCGCTACTAAACTGGGAGGCGCGGAGTCTAACGCACCACCAGTGTTCACCAGGGACCCCCGCAAGGAGGTTTGGGCTTTGCTGTGTGTGATGCGCAGGTTGCGGTTCTCCCGGATAGTTACCAAAGCAATGAATGGAGAGTGGTCAGACAGGCAGAGTCGAAACCAGAGAAGCGCAGTACCACGGAGAGAAGACAAAGAGTAATCAGGAACAGTCCAAGGGTCAATACCAGTGCAAGCAGCGAAGTACACAGGAAGATCCGGGAGAGGAGAAGTCAAACAAGCCAAAGAATCAGTACACAGGAGATAATCAGGAACAGTAATGATGCTGGAGCTGGATGGAACCAATACTCTGGCACCCTAATGGTGCCAGAGTGGAGTTTAAATAGAGGCAAACAGGAAGTCAAATTACAGAGGATTTCCGGCGATCAGTCTCAGCTGATCGCTGGGTAGCGCGTTGCTTGGCGATGTGACAGCATCCCGTTGCCTAGTAATGGGACGTGAGTAGCGGCCAGAGGGCGTCCGTCTCCGGCACCCAGCCTGACAACACTGAAAGCGCAGTGAGTTAGAGCAGTCCGGCTCTCACTCCTTGACAGCCATTGTACAGTCGATGCTGTGAGTTTCTGTGCTGTATCCCAGCACTGATCTAACCTACAGGTTATAAATAAATGTTAAATAAGAATAACATAAAAAAGAAAGCATCAGCTAAGAAAAATAAGCCCAACTCCTTGGGCACTTAAATTACACTTAGGAGCTACAGGGTGTTGCAGAGCGGAGAGGTCTATCAGCATGTTACAATTAACAAGTTAACTAGTTAAGTGCCAACTCCAAACTCTCCCCTCAAACAACATGATAGCAATGCCCCCAGATTGGATGAAAGAGAAAGTTTGGTATTTGTACAAAACACCAACACAATCACCCTTAAAGCTACATTAACACCTAGGAAAATATTTAACTAATTTGCACTCTACACTCCAGCCTTAGCCCCTTTACCAGGGCACTTCTGTTCCTCTCACAGCTGCATATGAAAACTGTGGAGTGCGGAGGTGAAATTGAGGCTTGCTATTGGTCCTCCAGCTCAAACAAACCCTCTGCCGACATTTAATGTTGGCAGAGAACCTCCACAGAGAACATCAATATTTAGTGTGAATTAAACATTGTTAACTTACTGCTGCTGGGAAAATGATAATATTTCTTGTTAACTCCTTAACAACTGGCCACCTGGGGGTAAATGTATTAATGTCCGGGATTCTTCAACTCCGGCGTGTTCAGTGTCTTCGGCGATTAAATTTAAAGTGGCGCTGCATTGTAAAGGGAAACTTCCCTTTACAATGCAGCGCTGCTTTAAATTTAATCGCCGAAGACGCTGAACACGCCGGAGTTGAAGAATACGGACATTAATACATTTACCCCCTGGAGTCAGGCTGTTGAGATCAGTTTCTGACCGCTCATTCAATTCTGCATAGTGTTAAATAGAACACTGTGTATTGTATACAGCATTTCAGCATCATGCATCCCAGGATCCTCAGGTCACCCTACAGGGGAGAGTTACTGGTCTAAGAAGACCCAGGCTCCTACAGTGATAAAAAGGTACAGATTTGTTTCAGCTCTAAATAGAGCAGAAATGTCAGGAAGCAATGTGTACAAAAGTGAAAATATAGCTGTTGTGCCCCCCTAATTCTATTCTGACCTTCTGTGGAACATTCATAAAAGATAAATAAAACGTTAACAAGGCACATACTGATTTCTACAGTAGCTCCTAGAATTTCCCATAGCTAGAGAAAATTACATTTCTTTACCATTTATGACCACAAAAGACTATTTAAAAATGCTACCAAATAAATATCAAATTTGTCACAAAAGAAGATGCACTCCAATACCAAAACAAATAAAGTTGGTTATTTAATAAAATGCTAACATCTATGAGCACAAAGCTACAAAGTACTGCAGCTATTAAGGGGCTAAAAGCTACCCATTTCCACACAATTCTTCAACTTTTGTTTTTTGCCATCCAAAACTCTTAAGAGAAACAGCGCTCTTACCTTGATGCCAAAGCTGTGAAGCTGGCGTGCGGCTGCCAGTCCCGCTGGACCAGCCCCAATGACAATCACAGACTTCTGTAACGGGAAACAAAAGAAGGGCAGAATACAATTTACTCTGTCTATTTGTCTATTAATAGAACTGTACATGCTGGGATCATTTTTACCTCTTAACTTATTCTTTCCACATAAACAGACAATATATCACACAAAAGCAGGAAACCACAATACAAACAATATTAAAGGATAGAGAGATCTAGATAGATATATTTAGTATAGAATATATTTGATGTATACAAATGTCAGCAACTCTTAAAAGCTCTAAATATATCCGTTTAAAGCAATGAATAGGAAGCAGTGCAAAAAAATAAATAAAATCGAGCCAGATCTATCAATATAGGGGTGACTTAAGTGAAGTATGGCTAGTGTGCTGTATAAAAATAAGGTACTCTGCAAGTAAGAGTAGGAGGGGAGGAAATTAGTTGGGAGTATCACTTTATGTAAATAACCAACATTCCCCTTACATATACAGTGCACAAAATGGATTGATGTCACTTGTTACTTAGTTCTCTCACATACTGCATTGGAGGATAAACACCTTGTTGTAAAGCACCATTATGTTTGTGTCTCCCAGACGTATACAAGGGAAGATGGCATTTTTTTTTTCCTTTTAAAACAATGAATGTTTCTCTCCCCCGTTCAAGTATAAGACTAAGAACAATAAAGCGAGAAGGAAATTAAGTTTAACATAGTAAAACAAATGGAATGGCCAATCAAATAAAACAAAGGGAGAAGTAGGACAAGCAATAAGAGCACCAAAACCTTTTGCTGCTGGTAAATGCAGAAAAGTCTCATATACGTACATGGAAGTAAGGGGAAAAAGTAGATAGCATGAAATCAGAGTTGCCAGATCAACATATTCTACTTACACTGTGGTAATCGTTCGGCAAGAGATACTGGCCAGGGGAAACGGACAGGACTCCAGTGTTAACTAATCCTTTTCTGATCATGAAATAGAGAATCCTTTCCAACTCCTGCACACATCGGATGCGAACCAAACCTCTCACCATAATATGATGGGCACAAGTCTGAGGTGTGAGCATCTCCTACAAATCATTCAAAAAGACCAAAGCACCAATTTACAGAATTATACAATAGTAATTATTCACACTTTTGCTTATTACTAGCCATATTTCTCCTAGTTGAGCAACTATGAGGATTCCCTGAAGATCAATGGTGCCATCTGTAATTAAACAGTACTCCTTTTCATTGTATGTGCTATATTGCATATATTAAACATACATTTATTATAAGTATAGCATGGCTCACTCAATTACTAATGCCTGCTGATCATATCTTATCATACTTAAACATTTACCTACTGTATAGTGTACACTGAATAGTAATATACAAAAAAGTAATTATTGTAAAATATTGTGAACCTACCTTACAGTTAATGTGCCACAGGGCCAAAATAAGATTTCTTATGGCCAAGTACATTGTAGGATCCCTAGAGTACTCTGGAAACTCGTAGAGCTCATCCAACTCCATTACATCTGGTCTGACGCATAGTGCTTTGCCACATTCATTGGGCTGATAGAATGGCTGAAAATATGGATTAATCCCTGTAGCTGTAAATACAATAAATGGGTTTTTTTCACAATCTTCTATTTTTATATAGTGACAAAAATGGTGCAGCTCATGATAAAAACAGATCATAATCATCGTTTATTTATAAGGTGCCACAAAGAACTCTGCAGTGACGGACAGTGGGTATAAAAAAATGATATGCAAAAACAAAATCATATAAGCAATCATCATATGCTTACTGGCTAAGTTGGAAGGAGCTCCTCTGCATTGATCCATTCTCTCATCTCCAAGAAGACGATTTGTGCTGGTACATGATGGACTCATGCCCACACAGTCTGGGTAGTAAGCAGCTAACAACGTAGCTGCCGGGCTATCTTTCAGCAATGGAGGAAGGATGAGCATTGAATACCATGGCTGGGTTGATACTTCAGATACTCTCTGTCAGTGAGCAAAAATAAATACATTTTACACATCTGAAACCACGCGTAAATGAGCAACAGATACTACTGAATAATATTAATTGTAAGGATATTTTATGCCACTAAGGACAATATAAAGAAACAAGACCGCAAGTCGAGTGCTTTTATACAGGTCACAGATCTCAGCTGAGACTTCTCATATCAGAGCTGCATTATTGCTTGTAGTATAAAAGTTCTTAATGAACACTTAATTGACAACATCAGATTTCACCATCACTTCTGTATTACATAGGAGTAAATATTCTATCAGATCATCTCCTATAAGTTATATTAGGAAAGTAGTGCTGCATTCATTATAATTATACAGCAGGGGTGGCCAACATGCGGCTCTATGACTTGGAAATTGAGGCTCCTGGCCGGCTGGGTGATTCTCTGTGGCTGTCGGCACCCGAAGCACTACTGACAGCCACAGAGAATCACCTAGCCGGCCACGAGTCTCAGCGTGTCCGACACATACAGTTGGTCAGCAGCTTGCGTCATGTGACCACCTCTGCAAAACGCAGGCAGGTCACTTTTTCACTGCTATTTAATCAGGGAAGGAATAGAAGAGTGCGTAGTCTGCTCTCCCTCCTTCCTCTGTGCGGGCTCCTGCGTCTGTGTGACAAGTAAGGGGCATGTGAGAGGCTGATGGCATTTGGGGATATCTAAAACAGAGAAAAAAAAATAATAAGTCCACGCTCGGTATATCCCATATTATATAGGATACAAGCTGTGTGGCAATATAAATGCCCATATATGTAGACAAAACAAAAGAAAGAGCTGTTGTCATCGCTTATCCTTTACACTGCATATCTGTGTGTGTCTAGCAAAATGAAAACATGAGGAATTCGTTCCCATTTTGATCAAAATATTTAAGCCTGCATCCTAGTGTCAAGGACATCTCATTATATGCAGGTCCTACACTGACCTATATGCTTTAAACACTATTAAAATGCAGTTAGAATCAGTTGCACTCACCTCCCAGGTATAGGGGTTTACATCTAGAAAGGGCTGGCTTGTGAGCCACACCTAAATAGGCTTGATGGACAGCTGCCATGACAACATAAGGCAATATTTCAAGAAAAAAAACAGAGAAAAATAAGCCTGTGGTGATGCGGATTGGCCTGTGTGGGGCATGTGGTGAGGCGGACTGGCTACTGTGGAGACTGCAAGTACCCTTTGAAACTCCTCAACCGGACACAGCAGCAAGGTAAGAGCTGAGTTGATTATTATTATTATGAACATTTTGACAAAGTTGGATATCTTCTTTTTCACTTAGCATGATATTAGTAAATTATGTTTTATTTTCAATGTATGTGTGTGCGTTATGCATGTACATGTTTATACTGTGTATATGTATATGCACACATATATAAAAAGGTAAAGATGGCTCTTTGCCGTATCTGTGGATATTTGTTGGCTCTTAGGCTCCGGATTGGTTGGCCAGCCCTGAGCTATAAGATACTCACTTCTTAGGAACAATGCAAGACTTATATTTAATGATGCATTACCATAGTAGAATGTGTTCTGTGACACGTATAAAAGAATTATTCAGTAACCGCATGCTTTTATGTGACACAGAACTCCTCTGGAACATACAAGTTCATTATTTTAAAGAAAATATATACAGAATACGGTCATCCATGTTGTTGAAAAGAAAAAGTAGAGAACGTAGTTTATAATATATAAAAAGCCTGTTCGATTTTGTTATTTCTATATAATCTCTACTTACCAGATCCTCTGGCATTGAGCAATGGTCTGAGCCCTCAGCCTATCAAAAAAGCATAAGAATGCAAACATCAGAAACATTATATTAGAGTTAAGAACCTCAGTGCCTAAGAGTGGAAATGAGCCAATAAATGCTTATACCAACATGCACACATAATAAAATAACGTCACAAAGCGCCATTACCTTGAGCGAGTTATTTAGTTTCATGCCACATCTGTAAGTTTTTGCCATTTGCATTGTTAACTGTATCTCCTTTGTCAACTGACGCCATTTCCCACATTCAGGTTTTGTGCATTGTACCTAGAAATCATGCAAGATAATCAAGTGTAACTAGAATATAATAAACTAAAATCACATATAATAAAATACATCGGGATTACATACTTTGTGCCTTTTCTTCCATCACAAAGGTGCACCTAATTTTTATTTATTTTTTTACTTTCATTCTTAATTGCCTCACAAACCACTCAACAGGGCTTATTTAACATGGTGGGAATAAAAAAATAACCCAAGGCAACAACATACAGAGCTATAACCAAAGTAGGGGGAAAGGTGGTTTTTAATAACAAAAATATTTTGTATCTGCCTAATTACAGATATATATACCACTAGTTTTAATATCTCAATCACAGAAATGCTAGTTTAGCTGAAGCTCTTTCGACAAGTTCCTTCTCTGTCAAACTGAGGATCATTTATTGTAAATAAGACTAAAGATTTGTTGTTTATATACATTATTATTTCTCCCTCTCCCCCGAAAATTAAACAAATTAGCAAACTTATGTTGAAAAGTTGTCCATTGTAAACACTTTCTAGTTCACATTAGCAACAATTGATCACCAATTTAAAGAAAGTCCCTATTTTATGTTAATTAGCTGATTACCCAAATACAAATTATTAATAAAAAGGATCCTTTTCATCATAAGGCTTTCATTAACAAGGCACATTAGATGGTTTTAGGCTAACTTGCATGACTGAGTAAAGCGGTCATACTGCTTGATATGATGTCTAGCACATTTTAGGGCTAATAAAGAGTTGCACATACGTTCAGATTTCAAGATGAAAAACAGGATTTTTATACTTGCATAAAATCTGTTTCTCTTAGTCCATTGGGGAATATATGGAACATTGGGATATAGTGTAGGGGGGTAGGGGAGTGTGCACTTTAGAAGAAGAAAAAAAAAAAAAAAAAGAAGTTTAAACACTTGACCCTAGCTTATCCCCCTCTCCAGTTAGGCCTCAGTTTATGTTTACCCAAGCCCCACAGAAAATGAGACAGAGAGAGAAACAAACAGAAATGAGGAAAACAACAAAATCCTCTGGAACATAAAACCCATCACACAAAAGAAGAAACTAGAGTGTCAAGGGTGGGCACCCAATGGGCTAATAGAATCAGATTTTACATTGACCAGAACGCGGAACACCATTTGCAGTTCCAACAAAATTGATCGGAAGCTAGAATTCTTTCAGGAGTTCAAAGACAGACAGCCCCACCAAACCCAATGACTAGCATCTGTAGTCACCAAAGTCCAATCCCAGATCAAGAATGGGCGACCCATGCAGATACTGTCCATCTGCAACCAAAGGAGTGACTCATGCACCCAAGGAAAAAGACTAAATACCTGACTGGAAAGGTTTCGATGAGATCTGTTCCACTTCGAGAGGGCTGAAAGTCCCTCGGATAAAACTTGACCCCCTTAAAAGTCGATACCATCTTGCCCAGACCCTTCATGCAAAAGTGTACAGAGGTTTGACAGCCAATAGAGATCTTACTATCCTCCACAAGGTCTGAATCTTGTACGGTGGCAAGAACACCCACTGTCTACGAGTGTCAAATAGAAGACCCCCCTCCAAACAAAATAAAATAAACAAAATCATCCATTGGGATGGAGTCAATTTGGACTTCTTCAGATTGAGGATCAAACCGTGAGACTCCAGATTCTGCACCGTGACCTGGACATGGAACAGAAGTACAGAAGATTGAAAAGAAGATTGCCCAGGTAAGGAATGATCGTAATACCTTGAATTGCAACAGTGCAGCCATGACTGCCATGATTTTGGTAGAGACCAGAGGAGCCATGGCCAGATCCAAAGGTAGAGCCCGAAACTGGTAATGGTCCATTAGGATCGTATATTGGAGAAGGAACTGATGGCCCTCCCAGATGTGAACATGCAGTTAGGCATCTCTGATGTCCAGAAACACAATGTACTCCCCCTGTTCCTCAAGGACTCTGTCTCGAATCTGTGCACTAGCAGGAACAAGAAACAGGTTGGAATAAATATCCAAACCTCCAAGTTTCCGGAATTGGAATAACCAATCTGGAGGAGATCAGGGTACGAATGGCCTCCACAATTTCCTGCACCCAGGCATCCATGGTAGACTGAAATCACTGATCCTGGAAGAGGAGAAGATGGGGTCCCACCATGGCGGACCTTTCTTGGGCAGAACGACTGTCACACCGACTTAGTGTCAGGAGCAAGCGCCGCAGCCCGGCGATTCCGGCTGGGGCACCCTATTGCCTAGCAACAGGCGCGTCGCGGCTTCCGCCGGAACCCGCTGCCTGGCCCGTCCCATTGCAATTCTTTGCACGCACGCGTCCAGGACAATATTAAGGTCCCAAGGGGCTAAGAATGTTTTCACTCTTGGTCGTAACCTCTTCAGTGCCTGAAAGAATTGGAAGACGAGATCCTGAGATGACAGCTTGGTGTCAAGTTGGATGATAAGAGCAGATTTTTGCACCTTTAATGTAGATGGTGCTAGTCCTTTAACAAAACCATCTTGAAGAAACGAACAAATCTGGGACACTAGTGGACATGGGATCCTTCGCCATGTTCCTCGCCCAACAAATGAATTTTTCTCAAATTCTGTAATAAATCATAGAGGAATTATTTTTCCTTGCCTGAATTAGAATGCCTATTACCTTGTCTGAAAAACCTTTGGATTTCAATAGTCGCTGCTCAGTCTCCACGCCATCAAACCAAGGGAGTCCGGATTTGGATGCAGAACCGGACCCTGATGCATGAGATCTGGTCTGACCGGTAATGGCCATGGATGTTCCAGCAGCATCATCTGTGCTACCGCGAACCAAGGGCGACGCGGCCACGCCGGGAGGACTGCTATCACCTCCACCTTTTCCTTCCTTATCTTCTCGAGTACCTGAGGGATGACTGGAAAGGGAGGAAGCACGTACCCCAGCTTGAAGTTCCAATGCATTGACAGGGCACCTATCCCTAGGGCCCTGTTTTCCCTGTGACGAGGGGTACCTTGGCATTGCTCCCTGTGGCTATCAGGTCTATTTCTGGCATTCCAAACCTGTGTAGTACGAGTTGAAAGACCTCCTCGTGCAACTCCCACTCTCCTGGATTGACCTGGTGTCTGCTTAAATAGTCCGCCACCATGTTGTCCTTGCCTGCCACGTGAAGGGCTGAGAGAGATTTCGGATTCGTCCCATGCCATTAGTGTGGTTATTTCAGCCAGCATTGCTCTGCTCTTGGTACCACCCTGCTTGTTTATAAAGGCTACCACAGTCCTCTTGATAGGACTGGAAGTACTGGACTTCACGCCAGACAGCTCTCATCTCCAAGATGTTCCCCTGGAGAAGTCGCTCTTCATCTCGCCAAGTGCCCTGCGTGACCATCGTCTGCATGTGAGCACCCCAACCTACTGAACTGTCGTCTGTGGCAAGAACACACCAGTCTGGTATCAAGGGAGTCACACCTTGCTTTCTCAAGCTTTTTTATTATAAATTAAATTATTATTATTAATTATTATGAAGCCTTGGAGCTGCCACCAACTTAGGGACTGTCTTGCAGACCTTGAAAGGTTGATTTTGGAATCTAGAGACCCCACTGTACGATCCCATTCTGCAAAGAGGTTTGAATGAAGACCTCTCATATGCCACCTTGCCCATGGAAGTATTCCTATTGTTGAGGAAAACATTCCTAAGAGGCAGAGACAGGTTCGTGCTGAAATCCGAGATTGACTCTGGACTTTATGCGCCAGCAACTGTATTTTGTCCAATCTTTCTTGAGAGAGACAGACCTTGTCCGTTCTTGTATTTATTTGCACTCCTAGGAACACAAGCTGTTTCAAGGGTATCAGATGGCGTTTTGATACATTGACTAACCAACAGAGTTGTTGCAGAAACCGGATTACTTGGGATGTAACGTGTAAGGCCGCTTCTTCTGACTTTGCCCAAATCAGAATATCGTCCAGATATGGCCAAAAAGCTACTCCTCTCTCCCCGAGTGCCACTATGAGAACTATAAGGACTTTGGTAAATGACTTGAAGACGTAGAAAGGCCAAATGGAAGACAAGTAAATTTGGAAGTGGCGTCCTTGAATGCAGAACCTTAGGAATTGCTGGTGATGGATCGCCAGCAGAAAATCTCCCGTTTCTACCGCCTTGAGGATTGATTTGATAAGACTCCATCCGAAAGTGTTTTGCTTGCACAAAGCAATTGAGAGCTTGTAAATCTAGCACTGTTCTGAAGGCACTTGATACTTTCTGGACCAGAAACAGTTTGGAATAGAACCCCATGTTTTCCTGATTTGTCGGCACCGCCACAATCGCTTTTGCTTTCAACAGGTCTTCTAGGCTTTCCACCAATGCTCATTGTTCCAATAAGGACGTGGACTTCTTGACTGGATAAATCTGTTTCCTTTTGGCCAGATATGAAGATCTATGGAATATGACCCCTGGTGACTATCTCCTGGATCCACTTGTCTTGTGTGGTCGGACTCCAAATTTCTGCAAAGCAGGATATCCTGCCGCCCACTGGAGTTAGTGGAGACTGGGTCTGCAGATAGTCATTGGGTTCTTTGCTGTCCTTGTTTCCCCCTTTTTGATCTGAAGGGCTGAAAGGACTGTCCTGTCATATTAGCTTGGTGTCTGGAATACTGTGTCCCATGTCTATAGGCACGGGCTTCTTTAAACTGTTGCCTTGGAAAATAAGAGGAAACGTCTCCCCTTTCTGTCTTGCGGTAGACGATTAGGCCTGCCACTTGCTAGCCTCTGCATCAGTTTATCCAGTTTCTCCCCAAACAGGAAATTTACCTTCATATTGAAGCGTTGTAAGACGGCTTTTGGATTGGTGATCTGCCGCCCATTGATGAAACCAAAGCGCACTTCTTGCTACAACTGCCGAGGCTATGCTCTTGGAAGATTCTATCTTCGATATCTGTATGTAATGTGCTGGCGAACAACCTGAGGGCTCTAGCTACCGAAGCCATAGCTATCCCAGACTTTAGAGTTTTGCCTGAGGAGATATGTAATATCCTGAAGGAAGTCACCATTCTCCTATCCATGGTGTCTTTCAATGGTCCCCCATCATCCCATGGGAGAGTGGTCCTTGTGGAGAAGCCGGCTATGGCTGAATCTGCCTTAGGTATCGAACACCAACTCAGCAGATCTTCATCCTGGAAAGGATACATGCGGTTCAGTCTTCCCATGTTAGAATGGCATTTGTCTAAGGCTTGCCATTCCTTAGAGATCAAGGGCTAGATTTACTAAGCTGCAGGTTTGAGAAAGTGGGGATGTTGCCTATGGCAACCAATCAGATTTTAGCTGTCATTTTGTAGAAGGTACTAAATAAATGAAAGCTAGAATCTCATTGGTTGCCATAGGCAACATCCCCACTTTTTCAAACCCGCAGCTTAGTAAATCTAGCCCCAAGTCTTTTATCACCTTATGGGTATGGACCAGCCTAGATTTCACTTGTTGTTCCGAAAACAGTGCATCCTGTGGTTTGACAGGAACTGGAGCTTCCTCAATGCCTAACGATTTGTTAATATGCTTGAGTATAACATTCACGGTATCCAAATTAAACATTCTGGGATCCTCCTTCACCTCAGCCTCACTATGTGACTCGGAATCCCACACCTGAAGGGAACTGAATGTTTCAGAGGATGGCCCTAACCTCATGTCCTCCATATCTTCTCCTATTGGAGTCCTGCCCCTCTTTGCTCCCTGCTCGGGGGCCTGAAAATCCTGCATCACCCTCACTCATCCACGAAAAGAACTCTATGAATTGTTCTGGGGGGCCAGGATCTTCCAACGTGTCAGGGGTACATAACATACAAAATGGATGAACGCAATCTTTCAGCAATCGGTCATCAGAAGCTGCACACACCCGATTCTTAACTTTGCATGTTCTTTTTCCCTGTACAACCTCCACAGAAGTACTGTAAACAATAAAAAAAAAGGTACTAAGTAACCTATTCTAAAGTACACAAAACACCCACTCTAAGGGCTTACCGTGGGGTGTCCTTCAGCTTTTTTGGGGCACTGTATCCAGATAGCGGCTAGGTCCTGCAGCATACATCCATCTATAGCAAACAATGAGCCTCATATAATGAGCGTCAGTTGCTTAAAAAGGTGTCTGCCCTGACATCAAAGTGTGTCCATAGCAGGGTAACGACTTCCACCTGTCTTCCTCCTGACAGATGGCTTGGTAAACAGAGAAGCCAGCGTTGCATGGCAATCCATCGAGCGCACTGCGCATGTGCCCTCTACACTTGCGCGCCCGTACTGCGTCACTGTGCAGTACCGTTGAAGACTCCCGAACAGCCAACGTTGAAGAGAACAGTCTGGTGCAGGCACAGACCCCGTTGAACTGCCACACAGCCAGCCTCATGAGGAAAGCAAAAACCTCCGGTAAGCCCTCTAGCACAAAAAGACAAACATAACTAAAAACGCTACTCTGCACTACCCTGTCCTACATATGCCGAGACAGGAAAAAAAAGACGGAGAAGCTGCCTTATATACGGTTCAGGTGGGGCAGATTTTTCCTATCTACACTAAGCTGATAAGGGTATTAACCCATTGTAAGGGCTGCCAAGAGTAGGGAAAGGAAAATACACTTTCACCCTGTTGTCTGACTGATAGTGGTGTCAAGCTCTGGCCCAAACAGAACACTCCCAGAAAAAAGGAAGTGCCTCAAGAGTCTTGTTAGACTCCACATCACCCTGAAGGACTTAAGCCAGAGTCCAATGGGCAGAGACTGCAGAGGGAGAGATCCGCGCCCCTATCAATCCCGCATCCAGGGCCTCCTCCACCAAATAGTCAGTAGCCCTCTGAATCTGTTCCACCAAAGAAAGTAATTCAGAGCTCTATTTTCCGGCAACTAACCATCTGAAAGTTCTATGGACTAGTATTCAACAGCCTTGTTCACTCCAAGGCGGGCTTTAAAGAGGCACCCGCTGCCACAAAAATGGTCTTCAGATCACCCTCAACCTTATGGTCCGCACCATCCTTAAGCATGGCTGCAATAGGGATTGTAGTGACTTTAGCCAAAATCGCAACAGTAGCGTCCACCCTTGGAGGCACTTCCCATTTAGCAAGACTCTCAGAGGAAAAAGATCTGACGACAACCAGATCTCACCAAACATATCCTCCAAATGGGAGGAAGAGGAAAAAGAAAAAATAACTTTTTTTTCCGCCGTGCAAACAGAGAAGGCTCCTCAGTTTCAGCAACTGCAGCCGCTGGAGTTTCTAGCATCTGGCGCACAGCCCATAACAAATCATCCACTCCTAGTCGGTAAGAGGGAACTTCCTCCTTAAAAGCGTCTTACTCAACAACCATTTTGCCCAGCTCCTGGGAAGAACAGTTGGAAACGGATTTCTTTCCTGGTTGACCTGTGTTTACGTGAGGAAGATGGCGTAGTGGATTTCAACATCCTCTCTAAAGAGGAGGAAGCCGAAACCAAACCCTGTACCAAAGCTGCTAGACCTCAGACCCAAGCCGGTTCCTCTGAGACCACAGCAACGAGCCCTGCAGGATTCTGGTCTAGCGAAACAGGAATGGGATCTGCCAGACTCCATGCAGAAGCAGGGGAAACCTGGGAAGAACTGCCCACCAGTCGGAAACGGACCAGCCGTTCACTCTTAGCTAGAGTAGGCCAGTAACCTGGCCCTGGTAGGCGCCGCTGAGACATGGTAAACACAGATAGGAGAAATACATACAAGACAAGATAAGCAGGAAAATCAATGAAAGGAAAGTGAGCCTGCAATACAGCCCCAGAGCCCAAAAATCTGAAGGATTAACCACTCAGAAAAACAACCTCACAGACACGGTGCCTTACAGATGGAAGGACAGAGAAGGGGAGTGCAAGTGCTCCAAAATGGCTGCTATTGTGGTGTTTGCACAAAAGGAGTGAGAGACCACCAGGGAGGAAGTGCCAGGAGAGGGAAGAAGCAACTCACCCCCGAGGGCCCAGCACTGGATTGGAAGCTTTCAACTAGGACAGCCACCTCCACCAATCCAGCGCCTAGCAAGTGCTTACAGACAAAAAAAAAACACAAAACCCTACCCCTACTAGAGACAGTCGATCCATGGAGCCCACCTTGGCTTCCTAACACCCCCCCCCCTCTCCCAGGACTGTGCTCACCTTCTGTCACTTCCCCTCTTGCACAGCGAGGCAGCTCCCCTGCAGCAACTGATTAAGGAAGCTGGGCACAGCCTGCCGTGATTGTGGCCGGCTTCCCAAAGATTTCCAGCAGCGGGAGCGCTGCGGACATAGAACTCTGTGCTCTGCAGGGTTCCATGTCCGCAGCTTACAGCAGCAGACGCAACTCCACGGAACCACCGATACGGTTCCCGTAACCACAGGAGGCACTTGTGTCCCTCAACTCCTGCGGAGGCGGATCGGGGGTACAGACAGTAAGGGCCTGCAACGGCAAGTGTGACATGCCCCTGGAGATGCTGCCTTTGGGAAGTTGGCCACATCTGCCAATACATCTGTTACACCTCCAGATTTGGAGGTCAGTGGTGAAGGCGATGATGATGGTCAGCACAAATCTTTGTAGTGTTAAATAAAAATAATGTGACCCCCTCCCCCCAGGTCTCAACAGCAGCCATGGGTATGCTAGCACTTGTAGTTCTACAAACACCAACATACTCAAGCAATTTATAGCTGCCAAGGCTTGCACATCATTTAATTTTTTACATTTACAATAATTACCGCAACACCCACCCCCAGTGGTGTTTGAATGAGCCCAATATGTGGATGGCTTTAACTAGGGGTGGGGTCCCATGCATTTTGCGGGCATGATTCTCTTAGAGAATTAAGCCCCCACTTTGTGAGTTTCCCTATTATAGTGTGACCAACACAGCCCATCATAGCCTGGTGCTAGTTGCGAATTTTGCAGAGAGACCACAGGCTGTTCATTCATCCCCATTAGCAGTAACTAGCACAGGCTATAAAGCACTGTAGCTTTGTTTACTATTGGGGAGGGCCGCACATTTTTTTTTTATTATTATTTAGTTATTTTTTAAACATTAAAGTGCCACTCATGATCATGTTGATGATAATGACTTGCGTAACTAGCATGGTGCCACATCATAATGCACACAAAGGGTGAATTCAATTGGCTGCGTTACAGTAAAAAGAAACGCAGCCTGTGCACTATTACTGTTATTACGGTAGTTTCAACCCCAGATTTTGCTCGCAGCTCAATGAGCCAATGGGTCCCATTTATGCCTGGAATTATGTGGTCACACAAGTTCAAACAATTCATTATTTTCAGTTTTTTTATTGCTTTTACTTTTTAAGTACTTTTACATGTACTAAAACCACACAATCATCTCACCCAATATGGAAGCTGCTGGTCAGCCATATATGCTTTGGGACTTGGTTCACTTTTCCCATTACTTGTCCATATTCGTTTCCAAGAAGAATAAATTTCATAACCATCCTTGTGACTAAAAAAGAAAAAAATATTGAATTGCACAAATGGATAGTATAGCTGCATAAGAGTTGGTCTATAATCTACATAAGAAAAATAGTTATCACAGGAACACACAAGTGTACAAAAAATAAAATGAAACGCATGGTAGCCCATGAAGAAAATAACTAGGAAATGCATAATGACACCTACCTCCTATAGTAGTGATCAAAACATTCATTGCAGAAGTGCTCCCCGCAGGAAAGATGATACCATCTTGATGTGTAACCATTTTTAGCGCACCTGAATTCAAAGTATTTAATATAATTATTTTTACCTTTAGCTACATACTTTTATGGATATACCATCAATATGTGTCAAATTTTATTGTCTGGCAACTCATTTAATGTGGATAGAATTGTATAATTTTTTACAGGCAAGACGCAATACAATTCTCAGAATTCACAGTTTAATAGGATAAGTAGTCTTCCTTAGGTCAACAGATTATAGCAGTGTGTGGACTGCTAGCATATAATGGAATAATATTATGGACTCAGACTTCTTTATATGTTTAGACAGGATTATGCAAAGTCTGCATATATGTTAGCATAAATACACCCGATAGCGTAAATAAAAGCCAGGGCAAAAATCTAAGCAGATGCCACACTAGGCACCACACTCAAACCCCTTTGGTGTAGGACAAAAACACAACATGTCTGGCAGCAGAGTAAAGAGGACTGTCAGTCCTCCAGATTGATCTTAGTTATTGAATCAGCGAAAAAATTGTGTGTGCAGTGTATGTGGCACATGACTGAACTAATACAAAATGTAATAAAGATGCATTTACCTTCTGGAAATGAAGCAAAGTGGGGGTGATAGGGATACAATGGCTATGATTGTGGCAAGGCTAAAGTGGTGGCAAATACAGAGGGAGATCTGAGTAGTAGCATTCAATGAGTGATAAGTGGAGCAGTAAATGTGTTGCGGACATGCGTCTAAAAAAAGCTCATTTTAAAAAGTCTTGAGAAGTTTATAAACGTGGAAAAAATAGATTTAAAAAATGTCTTTCACAGAGACATCAATACTTTTTACACTATATGTCTATCTCAAGAGAATTTTGTTGGAATATATTATGATGGAATGTTTTGTCGGTTAAATTGTCATTTGTTTCAATTAAAAAAAAAAATTAGGAAAGTTTTTAATTTTAGCAATTCTAAAAGAACTTCTTTAAAATAATCCAACAGAACACTTTTAAAGATTACATTGTGGATGTCTGCTCAGTATGTACTTCCCCAAGATTAGTGGTCAAAGGAACCTAGAGCAGATTGAGGTTACAGCCACTGCACTTATTGTTACACCCCCAGAACTCATGAAGAGGGAGGCCAGGATGATTGTGTAATATATATGTATACGCAAAGTAAAATTAGGTTGTACATCAGCAATGATTATAATTGTGACAATAACATAAATAATCCTAGCTACACAATTGCTGATCTTCCACTGACTGCATCAAGCTCACCTTTCAGCAGCACTAGCAAAGCAAACTGGACACGTTGCTGTACATCCCGCCTTCTCGCACTTCCTATATTTCTTTTCCGAGGAATCATCATCATCGTCGAAATTATCACTGGTCGTCTTCTTCTTCACCTGATCACAACAGAACAGGTAAAACGTGAACATTTTTATAGCTTTAAAAAATAATAAAGTCATATACCCAAAGCTGAACTAGAAACTGTCAAATGTTCTTTATATTTTATGATGAAATGTACAATTACAAAGGCTGGTACAAAAAAAAAAACATTCTGCCTATAAACGTTGGGGTAAAAGAAATACCCAAGCACAAAACTTAGTCAGACGTAGACATATGTCTAGTCCGTTTCCAGCCCGTGTGAAAGGGTAAAATGAAATAAAAAAATACAACATAATAACCGTCATGAAAGCAAAGGACAGAATGTTACCTGTCGGACAGATGACCGTACAGGGACGTTGTCAGGTGCAGGTTCAAAAGAAATGGCTTTTTTCTTTGCTCTGCCTTTAGCTCCAGACATGGCTCAACTGCAAATATATTGTTTAAAAGTTTTATTGACAGATTTAAAGATTAATTTAAAAGAAAATTTTGAAGGTGTCCACAGGCGCTAATAAAAAATTTATAAAATGCGAGATATCATCACGCGGCTATATTGCAGGGAATTGCTGCCAATGTTAGCCACTTATGTGGATGGGTGCATTGCACGAACCCAACTGTTTAGGCACCAGGCCTAACAAGTGAATACTGAATAGCCACATCTGGTTTGCATTCCAAGTGGTGTTTAAGATAATCATTCAAACTTTTTATCTATTATATCAAGATAAATCATCTACCGTAGCCTTTGAACATTAAAATTTTGCATTTAAAAGCATAAAAAGAACAGTGTAACCACACTCAATTATAAGGATTCAAATGGGCTAGGCTCCGCCAACAGTGCACAGCACTTAATGTGATTACATGCACACATCCAGTATCAAAATGTCCCTGGAAATTTAGTTTTCAAAGTATAATGTATTAGATTTGTAGTGGTGCGAGTAGGCTTAGTCATGGCAGATGTATGTTTCCCAGCTGACTTAATGTCATATAGACCCAGGCTGAGAAGAGCATGCAGAATTCCTTTGTTTTCAAATCTGCTAATGCTATTGCGCCATAATACTGCTCAACACTCTTACAAGGTTCAATCTACCTCCTACACTCCCAGTTTATACACTAGACACAAGCATATGTGCACTTCCTTTATTGTTTTAATGGAACTACTACTGGTCACGAGGAACCCTATTTTCAGAGGACAGAAGTACGTCTGCCCCGCATGGCTCCACGCTCAGGTATCCACAGGAGAATTTTTTTTTTAATTTTTTTTAAAGTCTACTGAGGACACATACAGAGGTGATTATATACGCCCGGCTCTGCCCCTCCTGTTTTCTATAGTGAACGCACAAGGGTCTTCAGTACAGACCTGCAATAAAGACAAGACTCCACAGTCGGACCATTGATAATGCGCATGCGCCACACCCCTTCCTCTTTCTGTTGTTTTTATCTTCACTGGAGCGTCACAGGCCACACGCGTGTTCATTGGAGGCTGCTAGAATTGTGGGCGGCCATATTTGGCAAATCTCTCATCGGATTACTGAGTACTCTTTTTTCATATCTCACGGATATACTTGAAACTAAGTGAGTATCTGTTGCATTTACTGTAACTTTTACAGAGCTTGTTTTATTGATATTGTCATATTTTTATAATTACATTGTGAAGTATAATATGTACAGTTTTGAATAGTGACAGGAGAGGTTTTTTTTTATTACATGTCTCTTTCTCGCAGTGTGTTGTAGAAGGATCTATTAGCGTTCAATACAGAGTATGTCAAAGGCGAGCGTGACTAGCCTTGTGCCACCGATTGGTGAAACATTGTAACGAAATATACATATTGAAATATTGAACAGGGACATCCATTACATTTGTATTATAGAACATGCTTACAATGTATTACATAACATGCTTACAATCTAGAGGTGTAATATTTCATTGAAAGTTAAAATTAAACCAAGATGTTTTGCTATTCATAATTATGGTTTTGGGGTATTTTTTTAAAAAAACATTTTAACATTAATTCGGGTAATTTGCAAACTAAAAAATTATACAGACGAGTGATTTTTATGTGCAATAATACACCTAATTGTCCGTTTTGTGTATAATAGGATAACACAGCACCTCATCATTCTAGTGTTTGGAACTGCAGTGCACAACATTTGCTAGTTTGTGGGTCAGATTTGAAAAACATGATGGAAAGTAACCATCACTCAGACGATAAACCTAGTAAGATTTGAATTTAAACTCTTCTCCATAAATACTATTTGTTTAAAAGACCCCAGAAGGGACTTTGGGGCGGTTAATATAATACTTTCTACTCTATCAGAACGTCCAGGAGACTCCCAAATTTTAAGGAGAGAGAAGCCCACTCCTGCATCGCTCCCACTTCCCTAGTGAAGTGGTGGCAGGCAACGATGACGCAATTCGCTGAAAATTGTGTCATGACCCCGTCCCCTCCGCACAATGACACAAATCATAGCATTGCGCAGTGAGGGTCGGGCATGATGACGCAAATCGCTTCACCATGCCCCTCCCCGCACTTCACACTTGGAGGGAATGTCAAAATATGTATTACCGATACAATGGTCACTTTAATGTATTTTAATGTTTTTATTACTTGGGTCTAAATATTCCATGTATTGTGTGCTCACAAGGTACAAAAAGTATCCCATTGAACATATAGGGCGAGTCTTGGTTTCTGCCACTCCTGCAGATGTTTGAATAAGTCAATCTGATTTAATTAATCATATCCTACAAAAATCTTGTTTTTGCATGTGTGTGCAATACCAGGCGTGCTCATGTTCCTAGTCCATCCAGTTGTACCCGTGAGAAGATACAAACATTTTCTTGTGTAAAATTCATTCACATTGCATGAAAATTGGGGTCTTTGTGAAAAACAGGTGCAATTAGCATTTGCACTGTTGGAGGTTCATTTTAAATGTGCAAAAAAACACAAGAAAGCCATACAAGCAGGTATGTTACAACATTAAAAAGGTTGGAGACCCCTGTAATATTGCCTTTAGGAAGAGGCTTTCTAATTTGTGATATACTGTAAAATCAGCAGTGCCTCACAGCCTTTTTATATGTAATCCCTGCAATGCTAATAGCGTATTCTCTGCATAGCTACAAGTGAATACATACTTTATTATTACTGCTATGTTGTAAAACAAAGTGAAATATTACTAGTTAAAGCACGAACAAAAACTTGTACTTTTGTCCTTGCTTTAAAGAGAGTATTTGAAGCTTGTTTATTATCATGTTTTAAAGATTTCCTGCAGCAGAGTGTACTATGTAATTAACATACATATAACTCCACTGTATTTTTACCTAGTGTTAATGCTTGTAAAGGCTGCAGACAATAATGATATTAACATAAAGCAAACGCTTATCAAAAACTGTGTGTGTACCGTTCTGGTTTTTTTGGGGTTTTTTTAAATACATTTTATTGACGTTTTTTTCAAGAAAAAGTGGTACAACAGATGAAGCAAAAAAAAAACCATCTCATAACTGGGAGAACATAGAGAAATTGTAACATAGATAGGGCTCAAAAAGCGGTGCAAATACACACTTTGGGAACCTCTGACATAAGGCATAATACAAGGTGCACTAAGCTGGTTATGCAAGTTCATAGGACAAGAGGGAGCCAGTTAAAAATACAAGCTACGTGGGGCCACAGTGCAGTTTAAAGGTGGGAAAACAAGCCGCATAAGTGGAATCAGCAAGTGCTATTAAATACTGCAGCAGCCAAAATAAGTGTGAGACAGATCAGCAGGGAGTGTCCAATGCAGGTGGTGGAGGATATCAGAGCTCAGGCTGATTGTGGAATGTTGTTCTCATGTAGCAGTGATTGTAGGTAGAAGGTTCCCCTCCTGTTCTGCTCTTGTATATCTCTTACTATACTAACTACATAAGTTATTACACTTGTAAAAATCAAAAATCCTCACTTAGAAGAATCCTCACTAGCTAACAGCCTCCAACAGCCTTTGACTGCTGTTTAAATAGGTTCAAAAAGCCATGTGACTACTTTCATGAATTAACCCCCACTAAATCACACACTACAAACAAAGTAATAAAATTCTAAAACAAACAAATTGAGGGTAACCATACCAAATAGCTACAAGGCTGCACATATGATCTTTTACAGATAGCTTGAGCAGTGGCTGAGAGATATTTACCATATAACTACAAGGCTGCACATATGATCTTTCACAGATAGCTTGAGCAGTGGTGATGAACTAAAAACAGATTTATTTCATTATGCTACAGAAATCTGGCCCTGTCATGAACAAAAATATTATATACCGTATATACTCGCGTATAAGCCGACTTTTTCAGCACATTTTTTGTGCTGAAAAAGCCCCCCTCTGCTTATACACGAGTGAACTTACCTGTTCTCCGATCCCTCAGCTCTTACCTTCCGTAGTGTAACGCACATGCGCTCCACTGACAGGAAGTTCGGCATTTGGAACGCAAACTTGCGTTCCAAATGCCGAACTTCCTGTCAGTGGAACGCACATGCGTTCGATTTCAGAGGTAAGTAAAAGGCTGATATATCTCTCTCTCTTTCAGCGATTGATTTAGCATTATGGTCTATTATAATAGTCTCTCTTGCAAACACAGTGGCATTGGGTCAGCTGAGAAATTTTTTTATTTTTGCAATTTACCAGTAGCTGCTGCATCTGTTAATATTTCAGGAATGAAAAGAACAGGTGTGCTTGGTTGGCATAACAAATACAGCAGAGATAGGGGCTGCAGAACACATATGACAATAGAAATCTAGATCATACTTGCCAACTCTTCCTTGTTGGCTTCAGGGAGATCCTGGGGGAGGTGGGCATGCAGGTGGGGGGGGGGGGGGGGGTTGTCGATTTGCATAATTTTGGCCCCGTCCCCTGCTGTAATTGGCCAAAGTTGTGACAATCGTTTAGGGCCAAAATTATGTGATTCGTCAAGCCCCCCCCCCCCCCCGCAACTTATCTATTGCGGGGGCCAGAACCGGGAGGTTGCCCTGCTCTTTTGGGAGCCCTCCCAGAAATGCGGGAGTCTCCCGGACATTCCCGGGAGAGTAGGCAACTATGCGTTCAAGAAAAGCAGCTAATGAATCTCTAGAGACTGAAGTGTCTTTTACATTTCTCTCTCCATTACTGAAGTCATGTTGTCTAACCTGTCAGTCTTTGATTAAATCTTGGTCTCCATGAAAATGGCCACCTTCATAGGCATCAATACATAGACATAGGACACAATTTCTGAACTCTGTCAACATGCCACAGTTGGCAACCACGTCTTGTACTGGCTCAGTATCAGGGAGAATGCTAGACTCTTCAGGGAGTGAGGGAGATCACCCCTATTTCAGGGAGTCTCCCTGATATTCAGGGAAAGTTGGCAAGTATGATCTAGACTAGAGATTTAAGAACCCTGCAGTACATTTGGGAGTTCATGAAGTGAATCCAGGGGTGAGGGTAGATTTCTCTATGGACACAACCCAGTTGAGTAAAAAGCCATTCAGCCTCTCTATCTCCAAGACCTCTCAAAATTTCTAAGCAGGCTGGACTTTAGAGGGAGAGACTGACTGCTTCCAATACTGGTTACCACTAGGCTGCTGTGGTGAAATAGTTAACAAGCTTTGCTTGTAAAGGGGACATCAGTTGCAGTTTTAAACCTAAGAGGACATCCCAGTGGTCTATAGGGAGATTTATATTAGTTCTGCCTTAGATATCCAGAAAGGTACAAGCACAACCAGAAAATGTAATCTGTAGGCCTTCCTAATGTGATAACAGGGGTGTCTATGTATAACAGAGGCTCATGTACAGCTATGGAATGTTGTGCATGAGAGGTATAAATGCCAGGAACCAGTTTTTAATTGTACAATATTCTATGGGCAGATGGCTGAAAAATGTTGTGTGGGGCACAGACTGGCATTTGAATTGGGGGGTTTGTACAGTGTGCGGTAGCACTGGGTGCTACATGAATCTATGGCAGGCAGGCATTTTGTTGGACAGTGTTGGTACAGGTAGTGGAGACACATGGCTAATGTAGAGTGTTTGGCATAAGCTGGTATGTTGGTGTGGGTACATGGTGTGGCGCAGTTATTCATGTAATATGCATGAACATATAGCTAGCACAGTAGTATGGGGTGCATGGTTGGTATATATGGCTGGTATAATATGTTGGCTCCTACCATTTGGCCCCGGGTGCTACCTTTAAGACCAGCCCATCGTGCATGATAGAGATGGATTTAGACTAGCTTTGGGCTATATATCCCAAATAATCTTTTCACAATTACAAAGTTACAATTTTGTGAAGGCAGTGGACAATTACAGATCAGTGTTAAAGAGTGTCTTCACACCAAGTACAGGATTGTATTGTTTGGGAGAAAGAAATCTCAGTTCATCATCATCATTTGTTTATATAGCGCTGCTAACTCTGCAGCGATGTACAGAGAACGCATTCACATCAGTCCCTGCTTACAGTCTAAATTCCCTAACATACACAAACACAGAATGAGACAGACTAAGGTCAATTTAATAGCAGCCACTTAACCTACCAGGATGTTTTTGGAGTGTGAGAGGAAACCAGAGCACTCAGAGGAAACACACGCAAACACAGGGAGAACATATAAACTCCACACAGACTGGAATTGAAACTCCACACATGGTCTGGAATTGAACTCATGACCCCAGTGTTGTGAGGCAGAAATGCTAACCACTAGGCCACCGTGCTGCCCAAGTTCAGCTGCTGGACCAGAGAGCTGCCATTGTTGTTGCCATTTCTGTTCCTCCTCTGGTGATCCCTGCAGCTTCCTTGGTGGCAGCATCTGCTGCCAGAGCTTCTGCAAACATTTAGTGTCCTTGTCCTGTGTCTAGTTGGGTCTGATTTAAATTATCTATTTTTTTGCTTTACTGTGCATATTATATACATACGTTTTCACTATAGTAAAAAAACATATAACACGCATGATCAAGTATCCACAACGATGCTTGGCATTGGTCTTGGTGATGTTGTGAAATTTCACAAACCGTCTTATTGCAAAGGTGGCATCCCAACACAGTACCACGCTTGAAGTCACTGAGCTCTTCAGAACCACACATTTTGTATCACACATGTTTGCAAATGGATACTGCATGGCTAGGTGCTTGATTTTATACACCTCTGGCAACGGGTCTGATTGAAACACCTCAATTCAATCATAGGTTTTGCCAAATACTTTTGTCCATATAGTGTATTAATACATTTATTTTGTGACATAAAAAAATCTTTGAAAAATAATTTTATTCTCAGGTATCTAACTGTATTTACCACATACTTGCCAACTGTCCCGGAATGCCCGGGAGACTCCCGCATTTTGCGAGAGTCTCCCGGACTCCCGGGTGAGTGTGGCAATCTCCCGAATTCTGCCCACTTCACTAGGAAGTGCCCCACTTCCTAGTGAAGTGGGCAGAATTAGATCCCAAATGCCGCTATTCCCGATGAATCACAGTGTTTAGCCCCGCCCCCTGCTGTCAAATGACGCAATTTGCGTCATGACGTCACAGGGGGCGGGGCTGAAATGATGCGGTTTGTACGGCCACGCCCCCTCCACTGGCTGGCTCCCGGAAGGGAGCTGAAGAAAGTAGGTAAGTATGATTTACCATCTATGACACTGCCATTTGCACAAGCTCAGGGCACACAATACTAACATAGCAGAGCCCCTGAGGAGCTGCTATGCTTTATGTTATATTTGTCTGTTATATATAATTCAGCTTTGCAACTCAGAGGTGGCGCTGCACAAACCACATGGTGATCAGAAATCTCATTACCATACGCGTGCACTGTTGCTATATCCCGATTCCTCCCATAGCGCCAAGGAGGAGACAAATATCGAGGAAAAAATGGAAATGTGTCACTCTTTCCCACATATTTGCCTTCGTATATTGACCCCATAAGTATTTTGCAGAGAGGACTACACAGACAGAGGTTAATAAAAAAAATAAGGGAAGATAACTGTATATATCTTCCCTTGACAGGTACAAATTAGCTTAGAATTTTACAGGTAAAGAGTAGACTATAGGACAATAGGTTTGTGACCAATGTTCCCTCTAATTTTTTTGGAGGCTGGGCAGAAAAAAGGATAACAGGTGCGGAAAAAAATAAAGCAAAAATTGACTGAACGGAACTTGCAGAAGCCACAATAATTTTTGTTAATTAGTTAAGCATGTAGCAGACTTATTTTATTTGATAAAATACGTATTTGTTGTGTGAAATAACTGTATTAAACAACACAATCATAAATGTCAATTATGTCATTACAGTATATTAAAATATACTTTTGATTAACATAAATCAATGAAGAGTTTATATCAAGCTGATACTATACCTCGTCAGTCAACAGGAAATGTTAGTTTACTCTTTTTTTGGTGGGTTTTCACGTCTATCCTTGTGTGCAGTCCAATGCTTGTAAACTGCATTTAGATCAATGTTATTTCCAGAGGAAGTGTAGAACTTGATGCGCATCAGATTGTCCAAATTATCTACTTATAGTCTGTTTCTAGATTTAGTTTTAATTGAGTTCATTAAGCTAAAACCACGTTCGCAGTCTGCACTTGATGCTTGAAATGTCCCAGAAATGTCCAGAATTTGAAGACTCTGCTGTTTTTCTTTTGGACATTATACGCATATTATGCACTATATATACTAGAACTTCTTAATAGTATAAACTGCAACTTGCAGTTTATACTTGCTGTCTGCAAGTGCAAAGATGTGATTTATTCAGCAGCAGTGATGATATTTCATCACTTAGATATGTGCAGTTGAACTGCTGATGCTGGCATATCTAGGTCAAATGGTGGATATGAGGTCCGCTGGATGCCCAATGAATTTGTGACTTCATCTAAGCTGCATAAGGTCTTGTGATCCCTCCAAAAAAGCCAGAAGCCTGCACTTTTAAAGGGTTAAAGTAGTAGTTCTATTGCTATTATGCAGGAATCCAGAATCCCAGCTGTCTTAGATGCTGCATGGCTAGCCAGTGTCACACGCCGGTCCCATAGCTAGGTGCTGGCGGTGTGACTTGCCCTTTAAGAACTATGTTGGTGCTTGCTCTTGCTTCAGAGTCACTACCTTTCCATAGGTGTTCCTTGTTATGTTGATTGGGACCTCCTTCCGAAGCCTATTGATCTCAGAGGACTATTTCAATCTCCCGTGATCAGGGACTCATTGCCTGATCTTCGTGTTACTCACACTGCTGTGGGTTCTGGCTGCATATCTGACTTTCTGTTTATCACCTGGATACTATCGGTTGCCGAAGTTACCTGTCATCATTGCTCTCCATCGGCTCCGGTGTATGCCAGTTCGTGGTTCATCTACAAGCTGAAGTTACTTGTCGCTGTTCATCTGCACACAGAACTATTCGTGAGTTGTCTGCTACACCTGCGCTCATATTGATTGGCTCAAGTACTACTCTACTCGGCTGTCTATGTTGCGATATTCTATATTGAACTACAATCAAGTTTTCTTGTCATCTGTGGTTCTATGTCTGGCAGGCTATTATTACTCTGCTGATTATTATTGCTGGACTGTTAATATGAATATATTGCCAAGCCGGGAGCCATTTCCTCAACTCATGTTGTGCGCATTATCAGCTGTTGTCTATTGGTGATGAACTGACGCTTACCTGTTTACCGGATCATCTGTGACCTGTAGTTCCACGCTCAGTTTGGATTTCGTTTATCACGCTGCTACTTCTAGGCAACACTTTATTGCATGTTACCAGTTATATCCAAGTTCTTGGACAGCATATAACGTTTTCTGTTCCGCTAATATGAACTATTGTGATACCTATAACCACCTGCTAAAGTGAATCATAATATTCTGTTTGGATCAGCCAAGTCGTATACTACTCTCATTGGACTTTTAGCTGTATCAGTGGTTCACCTTCATCTGCTGTGTGTTTCGTGTAGGATCCAAGTGTTCTAATCACCATCTCAGCGTTGAACTGTTATATTGCTTATTTCTCATGCTGTTGCCATTGGTTACCAACTGAAGTAACTTCTGTGATTATTACTGTATTCTATGAACTGCCGTGTGCTCAGCTCTGCTGAGTTGTACATACTATTATTATTATTATTATTAATTTTTATTTATAGGGCGCCACAAAGTATCCGTAGCGCCGTACAAGGACAAACAATGGCACAGTACAAGGTGAAACAGCACAGTACAAGTAACAGTAAGCACTATAACTCTGGGGGCTCAGGCACAGCATGAAAGAGAGGGAGGGAGGGGAAAAGTGAGTATAGGCAGGTGTCACTCACCGGACCGTGAGTGCCTCTTCCCGGACATTTAGGAACCGTGGCCGTCCACCATCCTGAGGGTCTGCGCATGCGCAGCCCTTTTCTATATTTCAGTGTATACTCCTTTAACTTAATTGGCAGATCAGGCAACCTCCCTATATTAAGCACCTGTGGTCAACACCACGTTGCCTGATCTTGGAGTCTCATTCCTCATGAGTCTCTGAAGGTGTTCCTGTATTACTCGTGTATTCAGCCCTGCTGATTCCTGTGGTTTCCTAACCACTTCTATCTCTCTGGTTCCATACCACTTCTACCATCAACTGTATCATCATTACTGTTTGCTCATTGCTATCCGCTGCCTCCGTGCACTCCAGCTTTTACCTCATTCACCTGCTTCTCATCAAGACTGCCAGCTGACTACTATCCGCTGCCTCTGTGCACTACAGTCTCCTGCTTGCAACTTGCCTGTGTTCAACATCGTGACTGCCAGCTGACTACTATCCGCTGCCTCTGTGCACTACAGTCTCCTGCTTGCAACTCGCCTGTGTTCAACATCGTGACTGCCAGCTGATTACTATCCGCTGCCTCTGTGCACTACAGTCTCCTGCTTGCAACTCGCCTGTGTTCAACATCGTGACTGCCAGCTGACTACTATCCGCTGCCGCTGTGCACTACAGTCTCCTGCTTGCAACTCGCCTGTGTTCAACATCGTGACTGCCAGCTGATTACTACCCGCTGCCTCCGTGCACTACACTCTCATCTCATCTTTGCTGTGGCTCCCTCGAGACTGCCGCTTTTCATTATCATCTGCTACACTTCGTGATCATCTGCTCCTGCCCTGCGCTGCACTCCTGTTTCCCATCGCTGTTGGTTCCTGTGGTTGCTACTGGTTACCTCCGTGTGCCGCTGAGTCCTGCCGCTGTGGTCAGCGCTATCGTCCATCTCCTGCTGATCCACTCTCCACGCCTTCACGTGTTCCACTGGTCTCTACCCTCCTGTCAGCATTGGATTTGTATCTCTTCTACTACCCTCTGCTGGATCATCTCCATTCTCCTGGGTTTCCTATAAGTCCAGTTCCACCTGCTGCTGACTCCTGTGGATTCGTGTCCCTGTCGGTCTACTCACCTGTGCGCTGCACCTACTGACCGCTGCTTCACCTATCCAGGGACTTCCTATCCAGTCGGCCTCCAGCCGCTCAGGTACCGCTGCAATCCCATCTGACTGCTACTGCTGAACCACGGTATGCATACTTCTCATTGACTGTGCTGTGTATTGCATACCTTGCTGGACTGTGTTTGGTTCTCTCTGGAGTCTGCTATCCGCTGAGTCTATTGCCATCATTGACTGTGTTATCATTGTGCTGGACTACTTCAAGAGACTTTCTAGATTGCAGACCTGCTCAGTCATTTATATATATATATATATCTATATTGTGCATATTACTGTGGATCGTGTATAAGGTGCCTGTGTATATCCTGTGTTGCAGTCTTCCCCTGTGCACCTCCTCACATATATATTCAGTGGTACAACTTGCTGATGTCAGACCACTGATCCCTGTTTCCGGTATCACCTGTTCCATCATTCTCTCACATAGCAGTGGTACAACTTGCTACCGCAGACCACTGACTACCTGGATACCTCCACTTGGATTCCATTCCTTCACTCAGACAGCGGTGCAACTTGCTACCCGCAGACCGCTGACTCTCATCACCTCCTTGTTTCTGTTGGACATTCCTCCTCACTATAGCAGTGGTACAACTTGCTATCGCAGACCACTGACTACCTTCACGTGTCCTTGTCCATACAGTTCCTTGTTTATCATTACCTCATTTCCAGTGTTGCTAGTCATAGACTTTCCTGAGCATCTCATCGGCCATCATTTCATGTTCCGTGATCACCCAGCTACCAGAGTACCCTATTTACCATCTACATTGCTCTGGTAAGCCTACCATCTGGTGATCCCTGGGTAAAGACTCCTAGTGCCCGTGACAGTAAGATCAGGCCATGACAGACCCAGATGTGGAACCTACCGCCAAAGAGATGCTGCAACATCTGGTTAGCCGTGTGGAGCAACAGGATGCCCGCCAACAGCTGTTACTTCAGTGTTATCAGTCATTAACCTCCCAAGGAACATCTGGACAGACTGTGACAGCTACTACTGAAGCTCCTGTGCTTTCCTCCGTTTCCCCATTGCCATCCCAGGTGTCTATAGCTTCCACGCTTCACCTGCCTACTCCGTCAAAGTACGATGGAGACCCCAAAACTTGTAGGGGTTTCCTTAACCAATGTTCAGTCCATTTTGAGCTCCAACCTCAAAATTTTTCTACCCATCGTTCCAGAGTGGCCTATCTTATCTCTTTGTTGTCAGGACAAGCCCTGGCTTGGGCCTGGACAAGCCCTGGCTTGGGCCTCCCCTCTGTGGGAGAGGAACGATCCAATATTACAAGATAGTGCCAAATTCATTTCTACATTCCGAAGTGTGTTCGATGAACCAGGTCGTGTGACCTCCGCTGCTTCCAGTATCCTCCGTCTGCGACAAGGATCTCATACTGTAGGCCAGTACGTCATTCAATTTAGGATCCTAGCCTCTGAACTTCAGTGGAACACTGAAGCCCTGGTTGCCGCCTTCTGGCAGGGGCTTTCCGATAAAATTAAAGATGCACTGACTACCCAAGAGCTTCCTTCGTCACTTGAAGATTTGATCTCTCTATGCCATCGTGTTGATATGAGATTTCGTGAAAGAGAGGCTGAGAAAACGACTTCTGCTAAAACACCTTTTCGCTCTAACCCTCAGTTTCGTCCAGTGTCACCCGCTGTGATTCCCATGGAGATAGGACGTTCCAAGTTATCTTCTGAGGAGAGGAAACGAAGAGTCAAGAATAGACTCTGTATCTATTGTGCTGATTCCACTCATGTCCTCAGCTCCTGCCCTAAGAGATCGGGAAATGCCAGGCCCTAACTAGTTCTGGAGAGGTGAAGTTAGGGTCCCTGGAGTCCTCTCGATCGTCTATGAAATCTAAAGTCTGCGCTTTTGATGTGACTATTTCCTTTGCTACCAAGACCTTTGAGTCACAGGCATTGATTGATTCCGGAGCAGCAGGAAATTTTATTTCCAAATCGTTAGTTAATCAATGGTCTCTACCAATGATTACCTTAAAAACTCCCATTACTGTGACGGCTATTGATGGATCACGTCTCATCAACGGTCTCATCACCCAGAGTACGTCTCCAGTAACCCTTCAGATTGGTGCTCTGCATCATGAAGAGATATCGTTTTTAATTCTTCCTGTTACGACAAGTCCGATTGTCCTAGGCCTTCCATGGCTTCAGTGTCACTCTCCCCAGATTGACTGGCGCACCCCTCAAGTCACGTCTTGGGGGCCTGAATGTCACCATCATTGCCTTTCCCAAGTCATTCCTCTCAAGGTACAGCAAGCTTCCATCTCAGCTATTTCACCGGGACTCCCTCCTCAATATGCTTCATTTACCGATGTTTTTGATAAAGCTCAGTCTGAACGTCTTCCTCCTCATCGTTCTTGGGATTGTCCGATTGATCTTCTTCCTGGCAAGACTCCTCCCAGGGGCCGGGTCTATCCACTCTCGTTACCTGAAACTCAAGCTACATCTGAATATATACGGGAGAACCTCCAGCGTGGGTTCATTCGACCTTCCACCTCGCCCGCTGGAGCTGGGTTCTTCTTTGTCAAAAAGAAGGATGGATCATTACGCCCTTGTATAGATTTTCGTGGACTCAATGCCATTACTATCAAGAATCGGTATCCCATTCCGTTGATCACTGAGCTATTTGACCGCATCAAGGGAGCCCGTATTTTTACTAAGTTGGATCTTCGTGGTGCCTACAATTTAATCAGAATTCGTTCCGGTGACGAATGGAAGACGGCGTTTAACACCAGAGACGGGCATTACGAATATCTGGTAATGCCTTTCGGGTTATGTAATGCCCCCGCTGTTTTTCAGGGCTTCATCAATGAGATTTTCCGGGACTTATTATATGTATGTGTCGTCGTCTATCTGGACGACATATTGATTTTTTCACAGGACCTGCCTTCTCACCACCAACATGTGGCAGAAGTCCTCTCCAGGCTACGGAAAAATTCATTGTTCTGTAAATTAGAAAAATGTTCATTCGAATTACCCCAGATTCCATTCTTGGGGTATATTGTTTCCGGAATTGGTCTGAAGATGGATCCTGACAAAGTAAATGCTGTACTACATTGGCCCCAGCCAACTACTCTTCGTGCCATCCAGCGTTTTTTAGGTTTTGCCAATTACTATAGACGCTTCATTCAAGACTTTTCTTCCATTGCATCTCCTATTGTGGCCCTGACTCGAAAAGGGGCTAATCCTAAGCAATGGTCTACTGAGGCTATTCAAGCCTTTCAAACATTAAAAGAGTCCTTCTCTTCGGCTCCAATCCTTCGTCAGCCTGATGTGACACTCCCTTTTTTTCTAGAAGTAGATGCCTCTAATGTGGGCTTAGGAGCTATTCTCTCCCAACGCTCGGAACAGCAAAAATTCCACCCTTGTGCCTTCTATTCTCGGGGTCTCCTACCCGCAGAGAAGAATTATACCATCGGAGACAAGGAATTACTGGCTATCAAAGCCGCATTAGAGGAATGGAGATACTTGTTGGAGGGAGCTCGCCATCCGGTGACGATCTTCACGGATCATAAGAACTTGTCATATCTCCAGTCTGCCCAATGCTTGAACCCTCGTCAAGCAAGATGGTCTCTTTTCTTTTCCCGTTTTGAATTAATAATTACCTTCAAACCAGCTGCCAAAAACAAAAAAGCTGATGCCTTATCTAGAACCTTTGTTACGTCCTCTGATATAGAAGAGGTTTCCAACCATACCATTCTAGACCCCAAATGTATCTCACTGGCTGCTTCATCCACCAAAACGCTACCATTTGGGAAAACCCTCGTGCCTCCTACTCTAAGGAGGAAAATCCTTTCGTGGTTCCATGCCTCTCGTTTTTCTGGACACGCCGGTGAACATAAGACTTTTGAGATCCTCTCTCGAAGTTACTGGTGGCCTTCAATGAGGAGAGACGTCAAAGAGTTCATTGCTTCCTGTGAATTATGTTCGCAATTCAAATCCTCCCGCAGAACCCCAGCAGGGTTGCTGCGACCACTACCCATTCCGTCCAAACCATGGACCCATATTAGTATGGATTTCGTTACTGACTTACCACCTAGTAAGAACCATAACACTATTTGGGTGGTAGTGGACAGATTTTCGAAGATGGCTCATTTCATCCCTCTGTCTGGTTTGCCTTCCTCGTCTATCCTGGCTGAACATTTCATTAAAGAAATCTTCCGTATCCATGGATGTCCATCTGAGATTGTGTCTGATAGAGGAGTACAATTCGTGTCCAGATTCTGGCGAGCCCTTTGTAAAACCTTGGGCATACGATTAGCACTCTCATCTTCTTACCATCCACAATCCAATGGACAAACCGAACGTGTCAATCAAGATCTTGAGACTTTTATAAGGATATTTTCTTCAGCCAATCAAGACAACTGGGTAGAGTTACTCCCTTGGGCTGAGTTCGCCCATAACAACATGTACCATGAGTCATCATCCAAAACTCCATTCTTTGTGGTCTACGGTCACCATCCGTCTTTTCCGGAATTTCCTGCCCTCCCGCCCACCCAAGTTCCTGCGGTGGAAACGGTTTGTCAGACCTTTAAAAATATCTGGTCTCAGGTCAGAACCTGTTTAAAGAAGACATCTGTCAAATATAAATCTTTCGCTGATAAGAAGAGGCGGGCTATTCCACCACTGAAAATTGGAGATCGTGTTTGGTTATCCACAAAAAATATTCGTTTGAAGGTTCCATCCATGAAATTCGCCCCTCGTTTTATTGGTCCTTATAGGATCATTCAAGTTATCAATCCAGTATGTGTGAAACTCCTTCTTCCTAAGAGTCTTCGGATTTCTAATGCCTTCCATGTATCTTTGCTCAAACCTCTTATTATCAACCGTTTTTCAATTCCTCCCTCAGCTCCGCAGCCAGTTCAAGTTCATCAGGAGGAGGATTTTGAGATTACCGAGGTACTAGATGCAAAAATTTCGCGAGGAGTCCTCCATTTCCTCGTTCATTGGAAGGGCTTTGGTCCTGAGGAGCGCTCTTGGATCAAAGCTGAAGATCTTAATGCTCCTGCCCTTTTGAAGAAGTTTTACTCCAAAAATCCGGACAAGCCCGGTTCCAGGCGTTCTGTGCCCACCTTTAAAAGGGGGGGTACTGTCACTCACCGGACCGTGAGTGCCTCTTCCCGGACATTTAGGAACCGTGGCCGTCCACCATCCTGAGGGTCTGCGCATGCGCAGCCCTTTTCTATATTTCAGTGTATACTCCTTTAACTTAATTGGCAGATCAGGCAACCTCCCTATATTAAGCACCTGTGGTCAACACCACGTTGCCTGATCTTGGAGTCTCATTCCTCATGAGTCTCTGAAGGTGTTCCTGTATTACTCGTGTATTCAGCCCTGCTGATTCCTGTGGTTTCCTAACCACTTCTATCTCTCTGGTTCCATACCACTTCTACCATCAACTGTATCATCATTACTGTTTGCTCATTGCTATCCGCTGCCTCCGTGCACTCCAGCTTTTACCTCATTCACCTGCTTCTCATCAAGACTGCCAGCTGACTACTATCCGCTGCCTCTGTGCACTACAGTCTCCTGCTTGCAACTTGCCTGTGTTCAACATCGTGACTGCCAGCTGACTACTATCCGCTGCCTCTGTGCACTACAGTCTCCTGCTTGCAACTCGCCTGTGTTCAACATCGTGACTGCCAGCTGATTACTATCCGCTGCCTCTGTGCACTACAGTCTCCTGCTTGCAACTCGCCTGTGTTCAACATCGTGACTGCCAGCTGACTACTATCCGCTGCCGCTGTGCACTACAGTCTCCTGCTTGCAACTCGCCTGTGTTCAACATCGTGACTGCCAGCTGATTACTACCCGCTGCCTCCGTGCACTACACTCTCATCTCATCTTTGCTGTGGCTCCCTCGAGACTGCCGCTTTTCATTATCATCTGCTACACTTCGTGATCATCTGCTCCTGCCCTGCGCTGCACTCCTGTTTCCCATCGCTGTTGGTTCCTGTGGTTGCTACTGGTTACCTCCGTGTGCCGCTGAGTCCTGCCGCTGTGGTCAGCGCTATCGTCCATCTCCTGCTGATCCACTCTCCACGCCTTCACGTGTTCCACTGGTCTCTACCCTCCTGTCAGCATTGGATTTGTATCTCTTCTACTACCCTCTGCTGGATCATCTCCATTCTCCTGGGTTTCCTATAAGTCCAGTTCCACCTGCTGCTGACTCCTGTGGATTCGTGTCCCTGTCGGTCTACTCACCTGTGCGCTGCACCTACTGACCGCTGCTTCACCTATCCAGGGACTTCATATCCAGTCGGCCTCCAGCCGCTCAGGTACCGCTGCAATCCCATCTGACTGCTACTGCTGAACCACGGTATGCATACTTCTCATTGACTGTGCTGTGTATTGCATACCTTGCTGGACTGTGTTTGGTTCTCTCTGGAGTCTGCTATCCGCTGAGTCTATTGCCATCATTGACTGTGTTATCATTGTGCTGGACTACTTCAAGAGACTTTCTAGATTGCAGACCTGCTCAGTCATTTATATATATATATATATCTATATTGTGCATATTACTGTGGATCGTGTATAAGGTGCCTGTGTATATCCTGTGTTGCAGTCTTCCCCTGTGCACCTCCTCACATATATATTCAGTGGTACAACTTGCTGATGTCAGACCACTGATCCCTGTTTCCGGTATCACCTGTTCCATCATTCTCTCACATAGCAGTGGTACAACTTGCTACCGCAGACCACTGACTACCTGGATACCTCCACTTGGATTCCATTCCTTCACTCAGACAGCGGTGCAACTTGCTACCCGCAGACCGCTGACTCTCATCACCTCCTTGTTTCTGTTGGACATTCCTCCTCACTATAGCAGTGGTACAACTTGCTATCGCAGACCACTGACTACCTTCACGTGTCCTTGTCCATACAGTTCCTTGTTTATCATTACCTCATTTCCAGTGTTGCTAGTCATAGACTTTCCTGAGCATCTCATCGGCCATCATTTCATGTTCCGTGATCACCCAGCTACCAGAGTACCCTATTTACCATCTACATTGCTCTGGTAAGCCTACCATCTGGTGATCCCTGGGTAAAGACTCCTAGTGCCCGTGACAGTAAGATCAGGCCATGACAGACCCAGATGTGGAACCTACCGCCAAAGAGATGCTGCAACATCTGGTTAGCCGTGTGGAGCAACAGGATGCCCGCCAACAGCTGTTACTTCAGTGTTATCAGTCATTAACCTCCCAAGGAACATCTGGACAGACTGTGACAGCTACTACTGAAGCTCCTGTGCTTTCCTCTGTTTCCCCATTGCCATCCCAGGTGTCTATAGCTTCCACGCTTCACCTGCCTACTCCGTCAAAGTACGATGGAGACCCCAAAACTTGTAGGGGTTTCCTTAACCAATGTTCAGTCCATTTTGAGCTCCAACCTCAAAATTTTTCTACCCATCGTTCCAGAGTGGCCTATCTTATCTCTTTGTTGTCAGGACAAGCCCTGGCTTGGGCCTCCCCTCTGTGGGAGAGGAACGATCCAATATTACAAGATAGTGCCAAATTCATTTCTACATTCCGAAGTGTGTTCGATGAACCAGGTCGTGTGACCTCCGCTGCTTCCAGTATCCTCCGTCTGCGACAAGGATCTCATACTGTAGGCCAGTACGTCATTCAATTTAGGATCCTAGCCTCTGAACTTCAGTGGAACACTGAAGCCCTGGTTGCCGCCTTCTGGCAGGGGCTTTCCGATAAAATTAAAGATGCACTGACTACCCAAGAGCTTCCTTCGTCACTTGAAGATTTGATCTCTCTATGCCATCGTGTTGATATGAGATTTCGTGAAAGAGAGGCTGAGAAAACGACTTCTGCTAAAACACCTTTTCGCTCTAACCCTCAGTTTCGTCCAGTGTCACCCGCTGTGATTCCCATGGAGATAGGACGTTCCAAGTTATCTTCTGAGGAGAGGAAACGAAGAGTCAAGAATAGACTCTGTATCTATTGTGCTGATTCCACTCATGTCCTCAGCTCCTGCCCTAAGAGATCGGGAAATGCCAGGCCCTAACTAGTTCTGGAGAGGTGAAGTTAGGGTCCCTGGAGTCCTCTCGATCGTCTATGAAATCTAAAGTCTGCGCTTTTGATGTGACTATTTCCTTTGCTACCAAGACCTTTGAGTCACAGGCATTGATTGATTCCGGAGCAGCAGGAAATTTTATTTCCAAATCGTTAGTTAATCAATGGTCTCTACCAATGATTACCTTAAAAACTCCCATTACTGTGACGGCTATTGATGGATCACGTCTCATCAACGGTCTCATCACCCAGAGTACGTCTCCAGTAACCCTTCAGATTGGTGCTCTGCATCATGAAGAGATATCGTTTTTAATTCTTCCTGTTACGACAAGTCCGATTGTCCTAGGCCTTCCATGGCTTCAGTGTCACTCTCCCCAGATTGACTGGCGCACCCCTCAAGTCACGTCTTGGGGGCCTGAATGTCACCATCATTGCCTTTCCCAAGTCATTCCTCTCAAGGTACAGCAAGCTTCCATCTCAGCTATTTCACCGGGACTCCCTCCTCAATATGCTTCATTTACCGATGTTTTTGATAAAGCTCAGTCTGAACGTCTTCCTCCTCATCGTTCTTGGGATTGTCCGATTGATCTTCTTCCTGGCAAGACTCCTCCCAGGGGCCGGGTCTATCCACTCTCGTTACCTGAAACTCAAGCTACATCTGAATATATACGGGAGAACCTCCAGCGTGGGTTCATTCGACCTTCCACCTCGCCCGCTGGAGCTGGGTTCTTCTTTGTCAAAAAGAAGGATGGATCATTACGCCCTTGTATAGATTTTCGTGGACTCAATGCCATTACTATCAAGAATCGGTATCCCATTCCGTTGATCACTGAGCTATTTGACCGCATCAAGGGAGCCCGTATTTTTACTAAGTTGGATCTTCGTGGTGCCTACAATTTAATCAGAATTCGTTCCGGTGACGAATGGAAGACGGCGTTTAACACCAGAGACGGGCATTACGAATATCTGGTAATGCCTTTCGGGTTATGTAATGCCCCCGCTGTTTTTCAGGGCTTCATCAATGAGATTTTCCGGGACTTATTATATGTATGTGTCGTCGTCTATCTGGACGACATATTGATTTTTTCACAGGACCTGCCTTCTCACCACCAACATGTGGCAGAAGTCCTCTCCAGGCTACGGAAAAATTCATTGTTCTGTAAATTAGAAAAATGTTCATTCGAATTACCCCAGATTCCATTCTTGGGGTATATTGTTTCCGGAATTGGTCTGAAGATGGATCCTGACAAAGTAAATGCTGTACTACATTGGCCCCAGCCAACTACTCTTCGTGCCATCCAGCGTTTTTTAGGTTTTGCCAATTACTATAGACGCTTCATTCAAGACTTTTCTTCCATTGCATCTCCTATTGTGGCCCTGACTCGAAAAGGGGCTAATCCTAAGCAATGGTCTACTGAGGCTATTCAAGCCTTTCAAACATTAAAAGAGTCCTTCTCTTCGGCTCCAATCCTTCGTCAGCCTGATGTGACACTCCCTTTTTTTCTAGAAGTAGATGCCTCTAATGTGGGCTTAGGAGCTATTCTCTCCCAACGCTCGGAACAGCAAAAATTCCACCCTTGTGCCTTCTATTCTCGGGGTCTCCTACCCGCAGAGAAGAATTATACCATCGGAGACAAGGAATTACTGGCTATCAAAGCCGCATTAGAGGAATGGAGATACTTGTTGGAGGGAGCTCGCCATCCGGTGACGATCTTCACGGATCATAAGAACTTGTCATATCTCCAGTCTGCCCAATGCTTGAACCCTCGTCAAGCAAGATGGTCTCTTTTCTTTTCCCGTTTTGAATTAATAATTACCTTCAAACCAGCTGCCAAAAACAAAAAAGCTGATGCCTTATCTAGAGCCTTTGTTACGTCCTCTGATATAGAAGAGGTTTCCAACCATACCATTCTAGACCCCAAATGTATCTCACTGGCTGCTTCATCCACCAAAACGCTACCATTTGGGAAAACCCTCGTGCCTCCTACTCTAAGGAGGAAAATCCTTTCGTGGTTCCATGCCTCTCGTTTTTCTGGACACGCCGGTGAACATAAGACTTTTGAGATCCTCTCTCGAAGTTACTGGTGGCCTTCAATGAGGAGAGACGTCAAAGAGTTCATTGCTTCCTGTGAATTATGTTCGCAATTCAAATCCTCCCGCAGAACCCCAGCAGGGTTGCTGCGACCACTACCCATTCCGTCCAAACCATGGACCCATATTAGTATGGATTTCGTTACTGACTTACCACCTAGTAAGAACCATAACACTATTTGGGTGGTAGTGGACAGATTTTCGAAGATGGCTCATTTCATCCCTCTGTCTGGTTTGCCTTCCTCGTCTATCCTGGCTGAACATTTCATTAAAGAAATCTTCCGTATCCATGGATGTCCATCTGAGATTGTGTCTGATAGAGGAGTACAATTCGTGTCCAGATTCTGGCGAGCCCTTTGTAAAACCTTGGGCATACGATTAGCACTCTCATCTTCTTACCATCCACAATCCAATGGACAAACCGAACGTGTCAATCAAGATCTTGAGACTTTTATAAGGATATTTTCTTCAGCCAATCAAGACAACTGGGTAGAGTTACTCCCTTGGGCTGAGTTCGCCCATAACAACATGTACCATGAGTCATCATCCAAAACTCCATTCTTTGTGGTCTACGGTCACCATCCGTCTTTTCCGGAATTTCCTGCCCTCCCGCCCACCCAAGTTCCTGCGGTGGAAACGGTTTGTCAGACCTTTAAAAATATCTGGTCTCAGGTCAGAACCTGTTTAAAGAAGACATCTGTCAAATATAAATCTTTCGCTGATAAGAAGAGGCGGGCTATTCCACCACTGAAAATTGGAGATCGTGTTTGGTTATCCACAAAAAATATTCGTTTGAAGGTTCCATCCATGAAATTCGCCCCTCGTTTTATTGGTCCTTATAGGATCATTCAAGTTATCAATCCAGTATGTGTGAAACTCCTTCTTCCTAAGAGTCTTCGGATTTCTAATGCCTTCCATGTATCTTTGCTCAAACCTCTTATTATCAACCGTTTTTCAATTCCTCCCTCAGCTCCGCAGCCAGTTCAAGTTCATCAGGAGGAGGATTTTGAGATTACCGAGGTACTAGATGCAAAAATTTCGCGAGGAGTCCTCCATTTCCTCGTTCATTGGAAGGGCTTTGGTCCTGAGGAGCGCTCTTGGATCAAAGCTGAAGATCTTAATGCTCCTGCCCTTTTGAAGAAGTTTTACTCCAAAAATCCGGACAAGCCCGGTTCCAGGCGTTCTGTGCCCACCTTTAAAAGGGGGGGTACTGTCACTCACCGGACCGTGAGTGCCTCTTCCCGGACATTTAGGAACCGTGGCCGTCCACCATCCTGAGGGTCTGCGCATGCGCAGCCCTTTTCTATATTTCAGTGTATACTCCTTTAACTTAATTGGCAGATCAGGCAACCTCCCTATATTAAGCACCTGTGGTCAACACCACGTTGCCTGATCTTGGAGTCTCATTCCTCATGAGTCTCTGAAGGTGTTCCTGTATTACTCGTGTATTCAGCCCTGCTGATTCCTGTGGTTTCCTAACCACTTCTATCTCTCTGGTTCCATACCACTTCTACCATCAACTGTATCATCATTACTGTTTGCTCATTGCTATCCGCTGCCTCCGTGCACTCCAGCTTTTACCTCATTCACCTGCTTCTCATCAAGACTGCCAGCTGACTACTATCCGCTGCCTCTGTGCACTACAGTCTCCTGCTTGCAACTTGCCTGTGTTCAACATCGTGACTGCCAGCTGACTACTATCCGCTGCCTCTGTGCACTACAGTCTCCTGCTTGCAACTCGCCTGTGTTCAACATCGTGACTGCCAGCTGATTACTATCCGCTGCCTCTGTGCACTACAGTCTCCTGCTTGCAACTCGCCTGTGTTCAACATCGTGACTGCCAGCTGACTACTATCCGCTGCCGCTGTGCACTACAGTCTCCTGCTTGCAACTCGCCTGTGTTCAACATCGTGACTGCCAGCTGATTACTACCCGCTGCCTCCGTGCACTACACTCTCATCTCATCTTTGCTGTGGCTCCCTCGAGACTGCCGCTTTTCATTATCATCTGCTACACTTCGTGATCATCTGCTCCTGCCCTGCGCTGCACTCCTGTTTCCCATCGCTGTTGGTTCCTGTGGTTGCTACTGGTTACCTCCGTGTGCCGCTGAGTCCTGCCGCTGTGGTCAGCGCTATCGTCCATCTCCTGCTGATCCACTCTCCACGCCTTCACGTGTTCCACTGGTCTCTACCCTCCTGTCAGCATTGGATTTGTATCTCTTCTACTACCCTCTGCTGGATCATCTCCATTCTCCTGGGTTTCCTATAAGTCCAGTTCCACCTGCTGCTGACTCCTGTGGATTCGTGTCCCTGTCGGTCTACTCACCTGTGCGCTGCACCTACTGACCGCTGCTTCACCTATCCAGGGACTTCCTATCCAGTCGGCCTCCAGCCGCTCAGGTACCGCTGCAATCCCATCTGACTGCTACTGCTGAACCACGGTATGCATACTTCTCATTGACTGTGCTGTGTATTGCATACCTTGCTGGACTGTGTTTGGTTCTCTCTGGAGTCTGCTATCCGCTGAGTCTATTGCCATCATTGACTGTGTTATCATTGTGCTGGACTACTTCAAGAGACTTTCTAGATTGCAGACCTGCTCAGTCATTTATATATATATATATCTATATTGTGCATATTACTGTGGATCGTGTATAAGGTGCCTGTGTATATCCTGTGTTGCAGTCTTCCCCTGTGCACCTCCTCACATATATATTCAGTGGTACAACTTGCTGATGTCAGACCACTGATCCCTGTTTCCGGTATCACCTGTTCCATCATTCTCTCACATAGCAGTGGTACAACTTGCTACCGCAGACCACTGACTACCTGGATACCTCCACTTGGATTCCATTCCTTCACTCAGACAGCGGTGCAACTTGCTACCCGCAGACCGCTGACTCTCATCACCTCCTTGTTTCTGTTGGACATTCCTCCTCACTATAGCAGTGGTACAACTTGCTATCGCAGACCACTGACTACCTTCACGTGTCCTTGTCCATACAGTTCCTTGTTTATCATTACCTCATTTCCAGTGTTGCTAGTCATAGACTTTCCTGAGCATCTCATCGGCCATCATTTCATGTTCCGTGATCACCCAGCTACCAGAGTACCCTATTTACCATCTACATTGCTCTGGTAAGCCTACCATCTGGTGATCCCTGGGTAAAGACTCCTAGTGCCCGTGACAGCAGGTAACTATGGCCCAAGAGGGTGGGCACGGATGACAGGTTGAGAGTCACTGAGGGGAGCGGAGAGAAACGAGAGGAGACAGAGGGCAGAGGGACTGAGAGGAGGTGAGCTGAGTAGCTGGAGAGCACAGTTAAAAGTGATGGAAACAGATGGTAGGAGAGCCCTGCTCAAAGGAGCGAACAATCTAAAGGGAGGGGAAGACAGACAGACACATGAATGAGATGGAGAGACGGGAGAAACGGAGACGGAGTCGAGGAAGGGGGAGAAGGGAAGAAGGGATGAGAAAGAGAGGTAGCCGACCGGTGGGAGTTTAGGCATGAGACTGGAAGGCTTTAAGGAAAAGGTGGGTTTTTAATGTTCGTTTGAAAGAGGACAGATTAGGGGAAGTTCTGATGGAGCGGGGGAGCTTGTTCCAATGGAGGGGAGCGGCGCGGGAGAAGTCTTGGATACGTGCGTGAGAGGAGGTAATCAGAGGGGAAGAGAGGCGACGATCGTTGGACAATCGCAGTGAGCGGGAGGGAGTGTGAATAGAGATAAGGTTAGAGATGTAGGGAGCAGTGGAGTTGGCGAGGGCCTTGTAAGTCAGAGTGAGGAGCTTGAAAAGGATTCTGTAGGGGAAGGGGAGCCAGTGAAGGGCTCGGTAGAGTGGGGATACAGAGGTGGAACGGCAAGAGAGGAAAATAAGCCTAGCAGCGGCGTTAAGTACAGATCTAAGGGGAGCGAGATGAGAGAGGGGGAGGCCGATAAGGAGAAGGTTGCAGTAGTCCAAGCGGGAGATAATCAGAGAGTGGACGAGAGATTTGGTGGCATCCTGGGAGAGGAAGGGCCGAATGTGGGCAATGTTGCGAAGCTGGAAACGGCAGGATTTGGCGAGAGAGTGAATGTGAGGGGCAAAGGAGAGAGAGGAGTCGAGGATGACACCTAGGCAGCGGAGTTGGGGAACAGGGGAGATAGATGAGTTGTCAACAGTGATGGAGAGGTCAGAGGGGAAGGAGGTACGAGAGGGAGGAAAGACAATGAGTTCAGTTTTAGCAAGATTGAGTTTAAGAAATCTAGAGGACATCCAGGAGGAGATGGCAGAGAGGCATGCGGATACCCTGGAAAGAAGGGAGGGAGAGAGATCAGGAGAGGAAAGGTAGAGTTGAGTGTCATCAGCATAAAGGTGGTACTTGAGGCCGAAGGAGCTGATGAGTGCACCCAGAGAAGAGGTGTATAGTGAGAATAGTAAGGGTCCAAGGACAGAGCCCTGAGGGACTCCGACTGGAAGGGAGGAAGAAGGGGAGAGAGAATCAGAGGTGGAAACAGAGAAGGAACGGTCGGCAAGGTAAGAGGTGAACCAGGAGAGGATGGTACCGGAGAGGCCAATGGACTGAAGGGTGTGAAGCAGGAGGGGGTGGTCAACGGTGTCAAAGGCCGCTGAGCGGTTGAGGAGAATCAGGAGGGAGTAGTGGCCCATGGCTTTAGCTGAGAGGAGATCGTTCGTAACTTGAGCCAGGGCAGTTTCAGTGGAATGGAGGGGGCGGAAGCCTGATTGGAGAGGGTCAAGGAGGGAGTGTTCAGAGAGGTAGGTGGAGAGACGGTTGCAGACAAGTCTCTCGAGTATTTTGGATGCAAATGGGAGAAGGGAAATGGGGCGGTAATAATAGAGTGAGGTGGGGTCAAGATTGGGTTTCTTGAGAATGGGTGAGACGAGAGCATGTTTAAAGGCGGAGGGGAAGATGCCGTTGGAGAGGGACAGATTGAGCGAGGTGGGAGCAGGTGGAGGCGGAAAGGGAGCAAAGAAGGTGAGAAGGGATGGGGTCCTGGGGGCAGGTAGAAGGGGGGGAAGAAGAAATGAGAGAGTGGACTTTCTCACCCGAGGTGGGGCGGAAGGAGAGAAGTAGTTGGTGGCTGGGGGGAGAGGGGGGGAGAGTGGAGGGGGGAGGAAGGGCGAGAGGGGGTGTGGCGGAAGAGTGGGTGGAGGAGGAGATTTCAAGTCTGATGGCCGCGATTTTTGAGGAGAAAAAGGAGGTGAAGTCATTGGCAGATAAGGAGGAAGGGAGGGGGGGAGGTGGGGGAGACGGGAGATTGTTAAAGGTAGTGAAGAGGCGGCGGGGGTTGGAGGACTGGGAGGAGATGAGGGATTTAAAGAAGTATTGCTTAGCGAGCGAGAGGGCAGAGCTGTAGGAGGAGAGGATAAACTTGAAGTGGAGGAAATCAGCCAGGGAGCGAGATTTCCTCCAGTGGCGTTCGGCAGTACGAGAGCATTTTTGGAGGAAACGGGTAAGTTTGGAGTGCCAGGGTTGGGGATTGGAGCAGCGAAGGTGGATGGGCTGGGCAGGGGCAACCGCATCAAGGGCGGCGGATAGGGTTTGGTTATAGAGGGAGGCCGCCTGATTAGGGCAGGACAGGGTGGAAAGGGGAGAGAGGAGAGTTTCGAGAGAAGAGGATAGAATAGCAGGATCAAGGGTGTCGAAATCGCGCCTGGACCGGGTAGATTTGGGTGAGGGGAGGGGTGCAGGAGTAGAGGAGAGAGAGAATGAGAGGAGATGGTGGTCCGAGAGTGGAAGGGGGGAGATAGAGAAGTCGGACAGACTGCAACGGTGGGAGAAGACAAGGTCAAGGGAGTGGCCAAGGCAGTGGGTAAAAGAGGAGGTCCATTGGGAGAGGCCAAGGGAGGAAGAAAGGGCAAGGAGTTTGACGGAAGCAGGGTCGGTGGGGTTGTCAATAGGGATATTGAAGTCGCCAAGGATAATGGAGGGGATGTCAGAGGAGAGGTGGTGTGGAAGCCAGACAGCAAAGTTGTCAAGGAAAAGGGAGGAGGGCCCAGGGGGACGGTATATGACAGAGACGCGGAGATGGATGGGGTAGAAGAGACGGATAGAGTGGACTTCAAAAGAGGAGAAGGAGAGGGAGGGTTCAGGAGGAATGAGTCTGAAAGTACAGGTGGAGGATAGGAGAATGCCCACTCCACCGCCTGGGCAGTCTCCAGGTCTGGCGGAGTGGGTGAAGGAGAGGCCGCCATAGGAGAGAGCGGCAGGGAAGGCAGTGTCGGAATCGGTGAGCCAGGTTTCGGCAAGAAGGTTAAGAGAGTTCGATAAGAAGAGGTCATGGATAGAGGGGAGTTTGTTGCGGACGGATCTAGCATTCCAGAGGGCACAGGAGAAAGGGAGGGAGGGGAGAGGGGAGATGGGGATAAGGTTGGCAAGGTTAGCGGTGCGCGGGGGAGTGCGTTGACAGGAGCGTGAAGTTGGGCGAGGTGAGAGTATGGGTATGGCAAGTGAACAGGAAGGCATCGTGGGGTGGGGGAGTAGTGGAAGAAGTAGAGGGGACTGAAGAATCGTCTGAAGCAGAGGGGCGGGAGAGGAGGACAGGGGGAGTCAGAAGGTAGACAAGAGGAATTGAGATAAGTGAGTTAAATAAAGTAATAGCAACAATAACAATGGACAGGGGGAGTCAGAAGGTAGACAAGAGGAAATGAGATAAGTGAGTTAAATAAAGTAATAGCCAACAATGACAATGACGGTGGGGAGAGGTGTGGCAAAGAGGCTAGGCAAGGCAAGCCGTGTTAAATGAGACAGAGAGGCGTGAACGGGGAACAAAGAGACAAGAAAGGCCAATAGACGGAGAGCAGAGGAGTACCAAGGGAGAAATAAAATGCTGTTGGAATAGATTAAGAAATGCAAATAGAAATAATTAAATTATAATTAAATACAGTAAATAAGAGAAGCAAATAGAAATAATTAAATACAGTAAATAAGAAATGCAAATAGAGATAAATAAATACAGTAAATGCAATAAAAACAGCGAAAAATAAAAATAAGTACAGTAAATGCAATAAAAATAAAGAATGGAGAAAATAACTATAAAAATATAATAAATAAATAAAGAAAGAAATACAAGTGGAATAAAAATAAAAATAAGGCCTACAAAGGAAGCCGAGAACAATAAATACAGTACAATATGGACTAGGGTGAAAACAGGAGAATGAGAATGAGAACAAACCCGCGAGATGAGACAAAGTCACTGGGCGAAAGTCTGTGAAGTCTGAGATGAGACAAAGTCGCTGGAAGAAAGTCTGCGACGTCTGTGATTGCCAGGAGACTTAGAAGCAGGAGCTTCAGGCAGCGGGTGTCCAGAGGAGTGCAGGGCCGATTACCACAGGTCGCTGTAGTCCTCAGGAGGGCCAGAGATCAGGAACGGCAGCAGGCAGTGTAGAAGGCAGGCCAAGGCTGTGGGTGTCCAGGGGAACTTGTCAGGAAGACCAGGCGGCGGTGACCAGGCGATGACCAGGAGACACAGGCAGCTCAGGCGGCAGGAGACAGCAGACGGATAAGGGTGAGCAGGAAGCAATACCAGAGACGGCGGCAGCGGTCAGAGAGGAGCCACGTGTAGAGGATGGATGGGGAAGACGGCAGGAGACAGCAGGCGAGTCCAGGCAGTGGGAGACACGAGGCGACCCAGGCGGGTCCGAGTCAGCAGATGGCAGGCGGGCTGATAACCACAAAGTCTACTCCATTTAGCGTGTGTAGCCAAGGTGTGTGTGTAGCCAAGGATCAATTCTTTTAAGACTTAGTTATGTAGGAAAAACTTCGGCTGTGTTGGTATTTCCAGTCTTGGGTCTGCAGCTGATAGTCTTGCCTGAATGACACTTGCTTTAACTTCAATCAATGTGACTTATATATTCACTTTCTTCTCTTCTAGATGTTATCTATGATTTTGAGAATATTAGATTGGAGCTGTGGGAACAGACTGTTCCTCTAATACCTTTTTATTACTACTGCTGTTGTACCATCTATTAATATACCAAGTTGCAACACTACCATCATCGTTTGTGTTATTGTTTCCTGTGATGCTCTCAAGTTAAGAACTTCAAATTCCATCGTGTTCTGTCTCCACCACCCTCTACTAGCACCATCTAAGTAGAAGCTGGGGATCCATAATTATGTCAGACGCCGTCCCCGCTGATTCCCTGTCAGACGGGGAACGGACATCTGATCTCCCCGTCGGCTGCCGCAGGACTTCCGGATAGCGGGCGCATGCGCCCTGGTCTCAGTTCTGTTGCTGGGCAACAGGACACTGCTCTTGTTCCCGCTGCCGCCTCCGCTCTCCACCAATCAATTCAGTCTAGATTCTATTTAAACCTGCCTCTGGCGCCATTAGGGTGCCAGAGTAACAGGTTCACCACCAGTGTTCCTGGCTTCCCTATTCCTCCATACTCCTGAGTATTCTGATTCCTGATTACCTGTTGTGACCCCGGCTTGGTGACCATTCTACTCTTCTGTGTGACCCATTCTGTACTGTGACTTCGGCTTGGCGACTATTCCTTTGGATTACCCGTTTGTACCTGATATTCCTGACTGCTGTGACCCAGAACCGTCTGACCTCTCTACGCTACACTGGTAACTGGCTAATAGGACTGCGACCTGCGTGCTCTCTGCTGCGAAGTCCAAACCTCCTTGCGGGGGTCGCTGGTGAACACCAGGGGTACGTTAGACTCCGCGCCTGTTTGACCAGTGGCACCAATACCGGTTAGTGTCTTATTATCTTCAGCCTCTTAGGCCTACAGCGTGACAGTTTACTCTGGCCATGACTGACGGTACCGGAGAACCCTCATCCTGAGACCTCCTCATCCATTTAGGAGTACGGGTAGAACGCCAGGAGGCCAACCAAGCACAACTCTTGCAGTGTTTACAAGGAGTGATTTCCCGCTTGGATGCCCTGAGCACTTCTCAGGCAGCAGCACCAGTTCCTGATCCTGCTCCGGCTGCTGCCTCACCAAGCGCAGCACTGGCTACCTTTAGAACACTACGGATTCCAACCCCAGAGAAATACGACGGTAATCCCAAAGGATGCCGTGGATTCCTAAATCAGTGTTCCATCCAGTTTGAACTTTCACCGGAAAACTTTGCATCTGAGAGAGCTAAGGTGGCCTATATAATTTCCCTCTTGACGGGACAGGCCCTAGCTTGGGCCTCGCCACTGTGGGAACGAAGAGATGGATCTCTCCTTCATTCTGACACTTTCATTGAGAACTTCCGGAGGGTATTTGATGAACCTGGTGGTGTGTTTTCGGCTGCATCCAGTTTGTTAGCTCTTAGCCAAGGTTCTTTAACTGCAGGTCAATACGCGGTTCAGTTCCGTACCTTAGCCTCAGAATTAGGCTGGAATGATGAAGCTCTCTCCGCCACCTATTGGCAAGGCCTGTCAGACCCTATCAAGGACACACTGGCTTCGCAAGAGCTTTCATCCAAGCTTGGCGACTTGGTCTCTTTGTGTGTCAAGGTAGACATTCGCCTTCAAGAGCGCTCTCAGGAGAGGGTCCAAGGTCGTCGCACTGTACGATTGGCTCCTCGTTTTCAATCTCCAGCTTTCCCGACGGAAGAGCCGATGCAAATTGGACGCTCTCGTCTGTTACGGGGTGAGAGAGAACGCAGGATCAAGAATCGTTTGTGTTTGTACTGTGGAGAATCCGGCCATCTGCTATCTTCTTGTCCCAAGAGGCCGGAAAACTTCACCGCCTAGGCAACACCAGGGAGGTTGTTCTAGGTTCATGTCTCCATTCTCCCTCTCCTTCCAAAGATAACAGTTTTCTGATGCCTGTCACCCTTACATTTTCGGACTCTTCCCTAAATTGCTCTGCTTTTGTGGATTCCGGATCTGCAGGAAATTTTATCTCTGCCACTCTGGTGTCGAAGCTTCACATACCCTGCACTCCATTGCCGCAACCTCTGGTTCTTACTGCAGTTGACGGTAACCGTGTCAGCAACGGTTCCATCACTGACACTACTGCTCCAGTTCAGTTGCAGGTAGGGGTTCTCCATCAAGAGTGGATTCAGTTTCTGGTTATCCCACAGTCCATTAATTCCATCATTTTAGGGCTACCATGGCTCAGGAAACATTCGCCACAATTCGATTGGGCTCTCGCTCAAGTTACCTCCTGGGGCTCCTCATGCTTCAATCAATGCCTCTCGAAAATACTTCCTCCTAACCAACTTCCTTGTCTCTCTCTGGATTCCCACCTCAAACTACCAGAGCCGTATTTAGACTTTATTGATGTGTTTAGCAAAACCGCTGCAGAGACGCTCCCTCCACATCGAGGATGGGATTGTCCTATTGAGCTAATTCCCGGCAAAACTATTCCCAAAGGTAGAGTTTATCCTCTGGCTCTCCCTGAGACTAAGGCAATGTCTTTATATATATCAGATAACCTTCAAAGAGGATTTATTAGAAAGTCTACCTCGCCAGCAGGAGCCGGATTCTTTTTTGTAAAGAAAAAAGACGGTTCATTAAGACCGTGCATAGACTACCGCCGTCTTAATGATATTACCATCAAGAACCGCTATCCGCTCCCATTGATCACTGAATTGTTCGACCGGATTAGAGGAGCCAAAATCTTCTCTAAATTAGATCTCAGAGGGGCCTACAACTTAATCTGCATTCGAAAGGGCGATGAGTGGAAAACGGCATTTAACACCCGTGACGGGCACTATGAGTACTTAGTCATGCCGTTTGGAGTTTGCAATGCCCCTGCAGTGTTTCAAGATTTTGTCAACGAGATCTTCAGGGATCTTCTGTATCAATTTGTAATTGTCTACCTGGGCGATATTTTGATATTTTCATCTGACTTACATGTTCATCGTCTCCATGTCAAGACTGTTCTTTCTCGCCTCCGGAAACATTCCTTATATTGCAAGCTGGAGAAATGCCTTTTTGAGCGTTCACAAGTTCCATTTCTAGGATACATAGTTTCTGGCACCGGCCTGCTGATGGATCCGCAGAAAGTGAAGGCCATTGTCAACTGGCCATTACCTATTGGTCTCAAAGCTACCCAACGCTTTATCTGCTTTGCCAATTATTACCGGCAGTTCATTAAAGGCTTTTCATCCATTATCTGTCCAATTACAGCTTTAACTCGAAAAGGTGCCTGCAGCAAACCATGGCCTGTCGAAGCCATATTGGCCTTCAAAACTCTTAAAGAAGCATTTCTTTCGGCCCCTATACTCAAATAGCCAGACTAAGGGAGACCGTTTTTTATTGAAGTAGACGCTTCAGTCGGGATTGGAGCTATACTTTCCCAAAAATCTGCTTCAGGAACATTAGAAACTTGTGGATTCCTGTCTAAGAAATTCTCTAGCACTGAACTAAATTATGGAATCGGTGACAAGGAATTATTAGCCATCAAGATTGTCCTTGAGGAGTGGCGTCACTTACTAGAGGGTGCCTTACATCCCGTCACGGTCATGACAGATCATAAAAATCTTACTTATCTCCAGGAAGCACAATGTCTTAACCCCCGTCAAGCTCGCTGGTCTCTTTTCTTTGCCAGGTTCCAACTCATTCTCACCTTTCGTCCCGGTTCCAAAAATTCCAAGGCCGATGCTCTCTCCAGGTCCTTTGATAATGACGATACTCTCACTTGTTTAGACAACAAAATGATTCTAAATCCTATACAAACAGTGGCCATCACCAATTCTTCAGTAATCTCTCCCCCTCCAGGGCGTTCATTCGTGGAACCTCATCTCCGCTCTAAACTACTATGTTGGGCTCACGAGTCCAAATTTGCCGGCCATGCCGGTTACAAGAGGACCAAAGAATTCCTCTCCAGATATTATTAGTGGCCTAAACTGGCTTCAGATTTTCAAAAATTCGTATCTGCATGTTTGGTTTGTGCACGCCACAAGGTGCCAAGACAAAGTCATCCTGGTCTTCTCCTTCCTCTGCCTATTCCGGATTCTCCCTGGACCAGCATTACGATGGACTTCATCACCGATCTCCCTTTGAGCAATGGCTACAATACCATCTGGGTCGTAGTAGACCGCTTTTCAAAAATGTCACACTTCACTCCTAGTAAAGGACTCCCTTCAGCTCCTAAACTCGCAGATTTGTTTCTAAAGAACATCTTCCGTCTTCATGGATGCCCTCAAGAGATCATCTCTGACAGAGTAGTACAATTTGTCGCTAAGTTCTGGAGATCTTTTTGTAAAAAGATTGGAGTCAGTCTCAAATTTTCTTCCGGATATCACCCCCAAACTAACGGACAGACAGAACGAGTTAATCAAGACTTGGAGTGTTTTCTACGGTGTTTTGCTTCTGATCATCAAACGACATGGAATGATCTTCTGTATTGGGCCGAATTCGCCCACAACAATCTTCTACATTCCTCCTCTGGGCGTTCTCCATTTTATTATTATCTACGGCAGACATCCCACTCCTCCTCTCTTGTCCGAAGCTCCCTCCTCTCTAGTACCAGCGGCTGATACTCTCATCCATGACTTCTCTCAAATCTGGTCTCAAACCAGAGAAGCACTGTCTACTTCTGTACAGAGACAGAAGAAAGCGGCTGATCTTCATAGAAGAGTTGCTCCAGTACTAAGGGTAGGAGACCGTGTTTGGTTGTCTACACGCAACCTTCGACTTCAAGTTCCATCCATGAAATTGGCTCCTAAGTTTATTGGTCCCTTTGCCATACCACAAGTCATTAATCTTGTTTCCTTCAAACTTGCATTACCTCCGTCTCTTAGAATCCATAACACATTTCATATTTCATTGCTGAAACCGCTGATTCTCAACGAATTCTTCAGAGAACCTGCTCCTCCTCCACCTATTAAAACATCTTTAGGGGATGAATTCGACATCGAGAGGATTCTGAAGAGACGGTTCTTCCAGCGCAAACCTCAGTATCTTGAGAGGTTACGGTCCGGAGGAGAGATCGTGGGTCTCGGAGGCCAACCTTCATGCTCCTCGTCTCCTTGCAAAATTTCTGAGGAAAGGCAATCCTTCTTTGAGAGGGAGGAGGGGAGGGGGTACTGTCAGATGCCGTCCCTGCTGATTCCCTGTCAGACGGGGAACGGACGTCTGATCTCCCCGTCGGCTGCCGCAGGACTTCCGGATAGCGGGCGCATGCGCCCTGGTCTCAGTTCCGTTGCTAGGCAACGGGGCGCTGCTTCTGTTCCCGGTGCCGCCTCCGCTCTCCACCAATCAATTCAGTCTAGATTCTATTTAAACCTGCCTCTGGCGCCATTAGGGTGCCAGAGTAACAGGTTCACCACCAGTGTTCCTGGCTTCCCTATTCCTCCATACTCCTGAGTATTCTGATTCCTGATTACCTGTTGTGACCCCGGCTTGGTGACCATTCTACTCTTCTGTGTGACCCATTCTGTACTGTGACTTCGGCTTGGCGACTATTCCTTTGGATTACCCGTTTGTACCTGATATTCCTGACTGCTGTGACCCGGAACCGTCTGACCTCTCTACGCTACACTGGTAACTGACTAATAGGACCGCGACTTGCGTGCTCTCTGCTGCGAAGTCCAAACCTCCTTGCGGGGGTCCCTGGTGAACACCAGGGGTACGTTAGACTCCGCGCCTGTTTGACCAGTGGCACCAATACCGGTTAGTGTCTTATTATCTTCAGCCTCTTAGGCCTACAGCGTGACAAATTATTCATAGCCGTGACAGCCAGATTGAGTCGGGATCAGTGTTGTCGCATACATGAGCATGCGCCATAGAATGTGCCACATCAACAGCTTGCAACGTCTCCAGGTGTGTAACAGTAACGCCATGACAAGTGAGGCAAATGGCTGCGTGGAGCCAGGCGGCCAGTGTGCGGCGGTGTTTGGGCAGCTGCACTGCCGCGCGAGCGCGCCGCTTAGAGGGAACATTGTTTGTGACCTGGGCTTATGTCACATTGGTGCTATGTGTATATATGCAGTTGTCCAGTCTCTATCCTAGCTGCTTACAGTCTATGAGGGGCAGTGTGACCGGATTAAAGAAATCACATTCACTACTGTGTGCCAGTATATGGATTAAATATTGTATTTAATCACATGCACACAAAGCACCCATCTGTCACAGTTTGAAAATCAAAGTGTTTTATTGTACATAGAATAACACATTCCAGCCAGTGATGGTAATGCTACATGAACAGCTCAGCTTTTTCATGTCTGCTAGTGCTTTGTTAATCATATGGGGTTGAATTGGCTAAATACACTGTTTCCACACCATCAAGCACTGCTTTCACCTTATAGGTCAGAAGCCCTCTATCGCTACTGTGTCACTCATCAAATCCACACTGTAACAACACTACTTCCAGACAACTGGTTTGTTTTGTGCACTCAACAATTTGTTAACTAATACTTACAATTTGACAGTGCTGTTCTAACTTTTACAGTTAAATTATGTCAATACGTTACTTTATTTTTTAATGCTTAAACCACAGAATTGTAGAAATTGTTTTTGACTTTCACAGACCCAAATTATGCCTAATCCTTCTGAACTCACCGAAACAAAGCAAAACCGAGTTCTTACTGAAGAAGACTGGAAGAAAAAATGGGAAACGAGAAACATTGGATTTCACGAAAAGAATATACATCCGTAAGGATTTTTTTCATATAATCCTATACATGTCCTGAGTGGCAATCTTTTTTTTTTTTATTGAAATGTAAATGAATCAATGTATATTCTGTACAGCATTTTGTTTTTGTCTTTGTATGCAGATTACTTGCAGAGTTCCTGAATGAAATGCTAAACAGTAGGACACAGCTGAACATATTTTTCCCTTTCTGTGGAAAAGCAGTGGATATGAAATGGTACTTTAATATTTCTCTAGCAGTCCTATTATAAAGTAGGATCATATTCATCATGTGCAACTTGCAATATAGAAATCTTCTTCCTTTTTGCCGTTTTTTTCCTGTTAGTTATTTGTCTGTGACTGAATGTGTACAGATCAGTAGTGCCAGCCTTGGCTGAATAAGGAAGGCCACACCTTATTATCTACATATTGTACACATGCCTGCAATTATTTAAAACATAACCCACATACCCCAAATGTGTATTATTTATGTGAAAAATTGAGACTGCAGTATTTTTGGGATTTATGGATATAACTGGGGTCATTCAGCTGCAACTATAAAAAACAAAAAAAACCTAACTTTTTTTGGTTCACCGCAGGCTGGCAGATATGGGACATAACATTGTTGGGGCTGATATCTCCGAACTAGGACTAAAGGAATTTTTTGAAGAACATAATGTGGCTTATGTTGAAGAACCTGTAACAGGGATTCCTGGAGCTAAAGTGTTCAAGGTCAGTTGAACTTCACTCATGCTTTTATCTTATCATTAATCATTTATAAAACAAGAGAATCTTCCACAGTGCTGTACTGAGTAATACTAGGTACACACAGGAGCTTTTTCATCCAATAATCGTGCCAATCAGCCAACATACGACCGTTCGGTCGGATGTTGCGTTAGTGTGTATAATCACACGATGGTTGAAAGTCCTCCCAAAGTGCAGACTTTCGTTATTTTTAGTTGGTCGTACTGTTTAATAATCTCGTTCCAGTCACAGTTCGATCATGTGGTATGTATGACTTCTAAGGCTGGGTACACACTACAGTGTTTTCAGCCAAGTATTGGGTCAATCAAACGATTTTGCACGTGTGTACACTCCAGCGATGAACGAGAATCATTCCAAAGCACAGATAATCATTTGATTTGATTGTTCAGGAGAACTATAAATCTCGTTCAGCTATGGAACGACGTCCTTCCAATCCTGCAGTGTCTATGCACTCACAATCACGATCAGGTTCTCCATGGAGATTACAGAGTCATGATCTTCAGTTGAAGAGCACAGATATAGGAGTAAATCTTTTAAAACATGTATAGCATGAAAACAGATCTGGTATTTGAGAATGTATTCCCACTGCAGCATATTACAGCATTTGATTTCTTAAAATAATATATTAATGCATTGAGGTGCATTCATAATTCTATTTTTGTAGACTTTTCTTTTCAGAAAAATGCTATTAATGGTTTTCAACAAGCCTGTTAACAGTGAAAACATGACCACATGTTTATTCTTCCAACAATGAAGATATGTGTACCTGCTGTCCAACTGAAACCCTCCCAGCCCCAACTCCCTCCCTGACCAACTACCACCATGTATGCAGTTCTCCTTTAAATATCACCTTAGTTCAGAAATTTGACATTGTTTTGTTGCTTCTTTGTTTTCAGAGCACATCTGGGAACATTTCTCTGTACTGCTGTAATATCTTTCACGTGTCTGAGTGAGTATTAACTCTAGGAAATGATTTGCAGGCTGCCATAATACTGTTTTTACCAATGTTGATTTCCTTTTCTTAAAAAATAGTTTCAAAATGTTAAGCCTAAGAAATGATCAACAGTTAATTTGTTATCAGTAAAAAATGATATTTTTTATGCTGGAGTATATAAGGATGTATTTAAACAATTCATTTTGTGTTATTTCTAGCTCGCTCATTGGAACGGTTGATGGAATATGGGACAGAGGAGCACTGGTAGCGGTGAACCCAAGGGACAGAGAACGGTGAGTTAGGATTGCCCATTGTATAAACAACAAGCATGTCTAAATATATATATAATTGAGATGCACCTAATTAATAAATATGATTTCTTTCATTGGTTCAGTTAGGTATTCCATTTTCAAAATGTGTGATATCGCATGCACACGTGCTAAACCTGCCCTGAGACTGGTGATCATCATCCATCTTTATGTATATAGCACCAGTAATTCTGTAGCGCTTTACAATTGGGAACAAACAGTAATAAAACAATACTGGGTAATACAAACAGACAGAGAGGTAAGAGGGCCCTGCTCGCAAGCTTATAAACTATAAGACAATGGGAGTTTGAAACACAAGGGCTTGTGCTACATCATATTGCATATTTTTCCAGCTAGAATGCAAAGGTAAAAAGCATTAAGTGGGCTGTGTGATCAGTCACACAGCAATGTTGGTCAGATGGTTGTTGTCTTGTGCTAGCTGTGTAGAGGATAGTAATAGGGTAACCTAAGGAGATTGAAATGGTGGTTGAGGAACATCGTAAACTTGTCTGAAGAGGTGGGTTTTCAGAGAATGCTTGAACGTTTGTAGACTAGAGAAAAGTCTTATTGTGCGAGGGAGGGAATTCCACAAATTGGGTGCAGCCTGAAAAAAGTCCTGTAACTGAGAATGGGAGGATGTGATGAGAGTGGAAGAGAGATGCAGATCTTGTGCAGAACGGAGGTGTCGCGTTGGGAGATATTTTGAGACAAGTGAGGACATGTATGTTGGTGCAAGTCTGTTGATGACCTTGTATGTTAGTAGAAAAATTTTATTTTGGATTTGTTGAAAAACAGGCAACCAATGTAGAGACTGACAGTGACTCTGCAGAGGAAGAACAATTTGCAAGGAAAATCACTCTATCAATTGCGTGCAAAATAGATTGTAGGGGTTTGAGGCTTATTCTGGGAAGACTAGTAAGGAGGGAATTGCAACAGCCACTGCAGGAGATGATGAGGGCATGAATTAAAGTTTTTGCAGTGTCTTGTGTGAGATATGTGTACATTCTGGAAATGTTTTTTTAGATGTATGGAACATGATTTAGATATAGCATTGATGTGGGGAACAAACGATAGTGGTGAGTCAAGGATCACACCTAGGCAGTAAGCTTGCGGGGTGGGATTTATGGTCATGTTATCAACAGAAATAGAAATGTAAGGCAGGAAGCTTCTGTTTTTGGGTGGGAATATTATTAATTATGTAAATGAAATATTGAGCTTGAGTTGGCGAGAGGACATCCAAGATAAAATGGCAGAAAGAGAGTCAGTAACTGTATTAGCTTCCCTTTTGAGCAAGTCGCCGCTATTCAGTGAAAATTTAACACCTAGGGAATGTAGAGTTTGTACAAGGATAGGGTGATTAACAGTGTCAAATGCAGCAGAGAGATCCAGGAGAATTAAAACAGAGTAATGGCCTTTAGTTTTTGCTGTGATCATATTATTGACAACCATGGTCAGTGCAGTCTCTCTGAAGTGTTGAGAGCAAAAGCCTGACTGAAGAGGATCCAGAAGGTTGTTTGCTGTAAGAAAGTATGTGAGGTGAGTGTAGGTAATTTTCTCAAGAAGCTTGGAGGGGCATGGGAGCTGGGAGATGGGGCGGTAATTTGAGAGAGAGTTTGAGTCAGAATTTTGTTTTTTTCAGAATAGGAGTACTTACTGCATGCTTGAATAGTGATGGAAAGATACCAGTAGAGAGAGAGAATACAGATTTTAGTTACAGGTATAAAGGCACTGCCCTCTGGCTGTGCCTCTATTTGCAACTTCTCTCTCCATAATACTCTCCCAGCCATTTCTGTGCTCAGGCAGGCTTAATGCACTGCTTTGCCTTCTCCATTGGGTCATCTCAGTCAAGCTATGGGCCATCCAATAGTCACGCCTCCTTCCTCTCTGGTCGCACACTCCTCTATTAATACTATTATGAAACAAAAATGTAAGGCAGCATATAGTAAGACAGTACATAGAAATGTTTTTCAACAGTGACCATTAACTTCAGAAATGTAGTAATCAAGCAATAAAGGATTTGTTAATAAGAATGAGAGAAAATGTGTCTAATGAACCTAGAAGATTTGTCCCTGGGGTGGTGGCAGGGCTGTTTCTCCCATGAGGTGAGTTGAGAATCTCTTCTGAGGTGGCACCGTTAGAGTGGCAGCATAGACAAGTTTCTCACTTCGCCTCCTGGCCCACCAACATATGTATACTTACCTCACCATCATTACAATCACTGGCCACTTACTGTGGGAGCAAGCATAGTGACTGATAGAGTGTGAGGAATAGGAACAGGAGAGGGGGCAAAGAACTACTGTTCTTATCCTGTTCCTACTCCTCTTACCTTTTTATTTACTACACACTCTCTCCTTCAGTAAGTTGTCAGTGACCAGAGCGATGTGGGGGCAAGCAGCAATGTATAAGTTTCACCTCAGATAGAAGATAGGACCCTGTGTGGAAGAAGGGCACATTATTTGTTGTTATAATGAAATATTTGTTGTACAAAACATAGTTCCCATTAAATGTCTTCCTTCTTTTTGCATTCACCCAAGAGAGGTATTTTTTCAGCCGTGATGAAAAAATAGCACGTTAAACAACCAAATTGTTTTCCATGGTAACCCTGTGCCTTCTCGTTATCATGTTTATCATGACACTTTTTCATTAGTGAATGTAGCTCCATTGAGGCTTCCAATTCAAACTGGATCAAGCTCTGTTGTCTCCCAAGTCAGCTGACTCCACAATGACAAGACTCCCAGCTCTGAAATCCTGGGCATGCTCATTGTTCACTAATACAGTGAACCCCCGCTTTAGTAGAGCTGGAAGCTGGTCCAGAAGTCATCACAGTACAAGCCAGCTCATCTTGTAATCCCAAATTGGGCTGTTAGATTTTCTCCTAAGTGAACAGAGGTGAGATTTTAGCACTGTTCGCAATTCACCATCAAACCTACACCCTACATTCAGATTGCTCTTTACATAGCTTTATTAAAACTCCCTACACGGCATAGTTTAGCAGTTTAGTGCATGGGCTGTCTTTTTATTCATTAGTAAAAGTTGTACTTACTATGCATTTATTCATGTATCGCTTTATTGCAAACATGTAAAGTGCTCTGTGTATTTATTGCATGTATATAAATTAGACATGCATGTAATTTATTTAAGCTTTCCCACACACTCTGGGACATAATAAATAATATTATACATGCAATATTCTTCTTTCCACAGTTATGCCAATGTAATCCTGCCACTTATGAATATGGATGCTCGTTATCTACTTGTAACAGTTGAATATGATCCTAAGTTGCATGGAGGTAAGAGCGCATATAAAAGAGACAGCTATCTACACAAAATGACTAATTTCTTTATTAAGTTTGCTATTTACTGCCTTTAAGCTGCTCAGATACATACCCAAGAATGACAAAATACCCATTTAGAGCTGGATTTACAGAGTCAGACATAAAGATGTAACCCATCAAGCATGCAGAAATGCCTGTGAACAGGTGCATTTTTACAAGTGGATTTTTAGCTGCATGTATCTTAAAATCCAGCGTTTAGTTTAGGCCAGAGAGTAAAGATACGCTCTGGCTTAGGGAGGGAGTAAGGCTATAGCAGGGAAAACCACAGCATAGGATCTCTCTGTCATAATGTGTTCACACAAGTTCAGCATTAATGTGCCCATGACTGTTCAGCATGGCCCCTAGTGCCTCCACCCAGGGTCATTCAACCTCATGCTGTATAGCAGTGAGGCTCACCCACCAGGGTAGGTGCAAACAGTTCCAGTAGTTAAAAGTCGAAAATTGGTTAAATAATGTTGTGGAACAATAAGTCCCAGCAAATTCTGACAGACATTGACTGCTTGGGCATGCTAATGTATGAGGAACTATAAGCTCCAGCATGCCCTGGCAGGGTTCATTGTAACATGTACAGTAGTTTCACAATAGTATCCAGTAGAAAAAGAAGCACACACACCATAGAAAAAATATTATCATTAAATTAAAAACACCACCCAATCCCTCTTTTACCATTTTCTTATATGCCTCAATCCATAGGAAATCTTTCCGAAGTAGTACATGAGGAAAGATAATTAAAAAAAATATATAAAATGTAAACAACTTACTCCTAGTGGAGCCACAACAAAAATGAATGAGCAGTCAATACACGTTCAGCCAATCAAAGCTAAATCATGGCAAAACTGCTGTAATTGGCTGTGCACTTTTCGATTTGTCCAGGTTATTTGAGTTAGTTCTCATCGTGCCTCCACTATCAGGACTGGTGTCTTATGAAAACTTATTCTAACTATGTTTTTGTGGATTTTTTTTCTTTTCTTCAGGACCACCATTTTGCGTGCCTGAATCAGAGGTAGAAACATTATTTGGTAAGTATATTCAAACTAACATTTGCTACACTGTAAGTTAATAGTTATGTGAACAGTCTTCTCTTGGGTGAAATCTGCTTGTAAATTACTGCCAAGTCTTCATTCCTGATTCCTGGGGCTAAATGTTTCAAACTGAGAGTTTTCCAGCAGGTTTGAAAAGTGGAGATGTTGCCTATAGCAACCAATCAGATTCCAGCTTTCATTTTATAGAATGTACTAAATAAATGATAGCTAGAATCTGATTGGTTTTTCAAACCCCTTTGAAAACTCTCAGCTTGATACATGTACCCCTGGAGGGAGGTTGAGAGACAAACTCATTCTTTGGAAGTAAGGGTGTGCACCGGGCACTTTTAGTGTTTTGTGTTTTGGGTTTTGGGTTCTGATTAGCTTGAGGTTTTGGGTTCTGATTTGTTTTGCCAAAACACCTGACGAAAGGTTTTGGTTCTGATTTAGGGTTTTGGATTCTGATTTATTTTTAAAAAAGCATAAAAAGCGCTAAAATACATTATTTTGTTTTTTTTACACTCCGACGCTATTATTAACCTCAATAACATTCAATAACAATCATTTCCACTAATTTCCAGTCTATTCTGAACACCTCACAATATTCTTTTTAGTCCAAAACGTTGCACCGAGGTAGCTTTCTGGACTGCGTAGTGGAGTGGCCCCGGTACCCAATTTGGTACCGGGGCCACAATACCTCCTCCAACTGGTCTGAATTCCACTGCACATATGGCTGCTCCTCCATCCTCTGCAGCATATAGAGGGTGGAGTTCTAGCGTGTCAATACCTCTTGTTTTCGATCATGACAGTGCATTTTAATTATTTTTGGATTTTCCCCCAACACTGAATGTAGTTTAATATCTGATACGCATCTATCTGGACTGCTTAGTGGAGTGGCCACGGCACCCAATTTGGTACCAGGGCCACAATATATCACCCTCAACAGGTCTGAATTCCACTGCACATATGGCTGCTCCTCCATCCTCTGCAGCATATAGAGGGTGGAGTTCTAGCGTGTCAATACCTCTTGTTTTCGATCATGACAGTGCATTTTAATTATTTTTGGATTTGCCCCCCAACACTGAATGTAGTTAAATATCTGATACGCATCTAACTGGACTGCGTAGTGGAGTGGCCCTGGTACCCAATTTGGTACCGGGGCCACAATATATCACCCTCAACAGGTCTGAATTCCACTGCACAGATGGCGGACACCGGATGGACGTCTAAAACCAACATAGATGTTAAGACCGCAGTTCCTCTTTTTTGGGACTGCACAAACAATTAACGTAGTAATATAAATGGAAGTTACTATTTTTTGGAACTACTGAAATAAAGAAAGTATTAATAGATTTGGCAGTTACTCCTTTTTTGAACTACATAAAGAAAGAACGTAGTAATAAAAATGGCAGTTCCTCTTTTTTGTAACTACAAAAACAAAGAACGTAGTAATATAAATGGAAGTTACTATTTTTTGGAACTACTGAAATAAAGAAAGTATTAATAGAATCGGCAGTTACTCCTTTTTTGAACTACAGAAAGAAAGAACGTAGTAATAAAAATGGCAGTTCCTCTTTTTTGGAACTTAACATGAATTATATAATTTTGTTTATTCAGAAATGATGAGTCTCTCTATTAGAGAGAGTTAATATGGAGAGACCCTATCTAAACATTAATATGATAGAACAAATTGCAGCGCTGTATACGCTGTGTGTAGGTAAGGTAGGGATCTCAAATACCATGACACTCTGTTTAGCCTAATCCCTGACAATGTAATATCACGGAAAGCCTATTTGCTTATCAAGGGCAATGCCTAGCTTCTGCTAAATCAGACAGAGTATGCAGCGCACGTCTAACACCAACATAGCTGTGCCGGTGACATGGCCTGCAGGAATATCTCTGATGGAGATAGAACTAGGCCCCAAAGAGCACATAATGCCAAAAAAAGAGTTGCAAGATGGAATTGTCCTTGGGCCCTCCCACCCACCCTGATGTTGCTGAAATAGGACATGCACACTTTAACAAACCAATCATTTCAGCGACAGGGCCTACCAAACTACTGTGGCTGAAATGATTGGTTTGTTTGGGCCCCCACACAAAAAAAGCTATTCATCTCCCCCTGTACAAACTAAACTGGCTCTACTGAGGCAAGATGTCGTCCTCATCCTCATCCTCTGATTCCTGGCCCCCTTCAGTGTGTACTTCCTCATCCTCACACATTATCAATTCGTCCCCGCTGGACTCCACAACCACAGATCCCTCTGTATTATCTGGAGGGCAGTGCTGTACTTGATTGAGGAATTGATAATTCATTTTTATGAACATCATTTTTTCAACGTTCTGAGGAAGCAACCTCCTTCGCCGCTCACTGACCAGGTTCCCCTCTGCACTAAAAACTCTTTCAGAGTACACACTGGAGGGGGGACAACTCAGGTAAAATAGAGCCAGTTTGTACAGGGGCTTCCAAACTGCCTTTTTTTCCTGCCAGTAACAATATGGACTGTCTGACATGTCTATTTGGATGGTGTCAGAAAAATAATCCTCCACCATTTTTTCTATTGTGACAGCATCCAATGCAGCGACAGTAGATATGTCTGCAATGGTTGGCAGGTCCTTCAGTCCGGACCAGATGTTATCTGCATCCCCACTAGCGGGTCTTTTAGGAAAACTTAGTTTTTTCCTCGCAGCCTTAGGTGTGGAAGAAAATGAAGGTGGAGCTGTTGGCATGTCACGGTCCTCTTCAGAGGACAATTTCCTGACCAGCAGGTCTTTGCACCTCTGTAGACTTGTGTCCGCCGGAAACAGAGACACAACATACGCTTTAAACCGAGGATCGAGCACAGTGGCCAGAATGTATTCCTCTGACTTTAAAAGAGTGACCACCCTCGGATCCTGGCAAAGCGTACGAAGGGCTTCATCCACAAGAGCTACATGCTTGGTGGAATCGCAATGGTTTACCAGCTCCTCCCTCACTTTCTCTTGTAATATAGATTGCAGTACCTATTCTCTTGCACTGCTTAAAAATTGAACGTATTAAATGTAATATAGATTGCAGTACCTATTCTCTTGCACTGCTTAAAAATTGAACGTATTAAATGTAATATAGATTGCAGTACCTATTCTCTGGAACTGCTTAAAGAATGAACGTAGTAAATGTAATATAGATTGCAGTACCTATTCTCTTGCACTGCTTAAAAATTGAACGTATTAAATGTAATATAGATTGCAGTACCTATTCCCTGGAACTGCTTAAAGAATGAACGTAGTAAATGTAATATAGATTGCAGTTCCTATTTTTTGGACTGCTGAAACAGTGAACGTAGTAATATAGATTGCAGTTCCTATTTTTTGGACTGCTTAAACAGTGAACGTAGAAATATAGATTGCAGTTCCTATTTTTTGGACTGCAGAGACAGTGAATGTAGGTATTGCAGTACTAATATTTCAGTACTGCAATAATATATTGCTCTACAATTTTTTTATACTTTTTTAAATTATTTTTTTATATTTTTTTTACTTTTTTTTGTATAATTTTTTTAATTTTTTTTTTTTTTTTTTGTGGAGTTTTTAATAATTAGACAATTACTATGGACTTAGCACAAAAATGCACAGGACAAAAGCACCACTGGACTCAGCAAGGACAGAGCACAGGACAAAAGGACCACTGGACTCAGCAAGGACAGAGCACTGGACACAAGCATAAAGCACAACTGGACTGATCACGCAGGGGTACCACTACCCTACAACCTCCCCCTACCCTGATCACAGCCTAAATGAAAATGGCGGCCGCTAGCGAGGAATTTATGCAATCCGAGTCTCGCGAGATCCGACGCGAGACTTGGACGTCAGAGCCTCAGTTTCATTTTTTTTGGCGCCGGAAATACCCGAACAGTGCTCGGATGACGTCGGATCCGCACTGTTCGGGTGGGCTCGGATTAGCGGAATCCGAGCCCGCTCATCCTTATTTGGAAGTAAATTTAGAAGTAGATTTTGGATGTTAAATACAGTGAAATATTTGAAGGAAACCTTCCCCTAAAGTATGTTAAATAATGTATATCACTGAATGATAGGAATTGAAGCATAAACTTAATGTAAGCATAAGTTAAACACTTTCTGTGGCAAAAACAGAGACTATCCCAGGAAAGTATATGGGAGGCAGACGTATAGATAACACATTGTGTCACTCACCGGACTATTAGTGCCTCTAGTTTTAGACATGGGTCTCTCTCTCTCTTGCCGGCGCCTGTCTTGCGCCGCAGCCGCCTGCCATCTTGACCAAAGGATTGCGCATGTGCAAGACCCATGGACTGTTAAAACCTTGTTCCTAGTTTCATTGGATAATTAATCACCTCTCACTATTTAAGGCACCTGTTGCCCTATTACCTTTGCCTGTTCTTGGTCCTCATTCCATTGAGACACCGAGGAGTTCCCTGTTCCTGCTTGTGCTATCTGTTTGCTGTGTATCTTACCTGCGCCTGGACAAGTCTTCTCTCCATATCAGTGGTAATACCTGCCAGCCGCAGACCGCTCCATGCTACATTGTATCTTACCTGCGCCTGGACAAGTCTTCTCTCCACTTCAGTGGTAATACCTGCCAGCCGCAGACCGCTCCATGCTACCTTGTATCGTACTTGCGCTTGGACAAGTCTTCTCTCCACATCAGTGGTAATACCTGCCAGCCGCAGACCGCTCCATGCTACCTTGTATCGTACCTGCGCCTGGACAAGTCTTCTCTCCACATCAGTGGTAATACCTGCCAGCCGCAGACCGCTCCATGCTACATTGTATCGTACCTGCACCTAGACAAAGTCTTCTCTCCACATCAGTGGTAATACCTGCCAGCCGCAGACCGTTTCAGGCTACCTTGTACTCTACCTATCTCTGGACAAGTCTTTACTTCATGCCAACGGTAACACCTGTAAGGAGCAGCTTACTCTACTACTTTGCATGTTACCTATTTTTGGGACTAAAATCTATAGTTTCTCGGGAGTATAGCTGCGAGTTGCTGACTCTCCTATTACATTGTTGATTGACTGTTTGCATAGACTTTCTCCTGTAGTCAAGTATTTGCCTGCTGTATGCTACCTGCGTGCTAAGCACTTTGGAACTCTCTTCTCCTTTTATCACTACTCATCATTCTGCCGTGCTACCATTGTTTCCACTGCTCAGAGACTATGCATATATATCATTGACATTCCTTCTTCCATTCAGTTTGTATAGCTCCGTATATTCACCACACTCCCCAGAGGGCCGCGACCTGCACAGTGGCAGCCGCTAAAACCATACTTCCTTGCGGGAGTTCCTGGAGAAGACCAGCCACTGTGTTAGACTCCGCGCCTCTGGTGAGTAAAGCTTCACCTGGTGAATTCTGGGTAAAACTGCTAGTGCACGTGACACATGGCCTGCAGATAAAATCATGCTGCAATAAGCAGTAACCTTTATGCTGCATTAGGGCAGTATTTTCAGACACTTTTGTATCTTCCCTTAGTACATATAACTGACCTGCATTCTCAGTTCATAGGTTACTGTGGGATAACACATTGACAGTTAACATGGTGCTTTTATCACACCTTGGACACTGCTTGTTTTGTTTTTGGTCTCTCAGATATCTCTTACATTATCATCATTATTCTGAATGTGTTCCACTATAGGAATCTGTGAACACCAATCCAGGCAATGCACTCAAAGTGCTATAAAACTGCTCATATCACTGACACCCTAATACAGCAGTGCTTTCTCTACCTGTAAAGCAAATGATAAGGCATGTGCCAAAAATATTTGCTAAATCTAAACATTAACATTGAGTCCACTGATAGTCCAAGGAAATATACTTTTTGCTAATTCTACTTTGAAGTGGAGAACAAAATGAAACACTCTCCACTGAGTCCTGTTACCCCCATCTCAAGCATCTGCTTGTACCTTACCTGGGCACTCAATATGACCTCTTAGCATGGATAAGTTCACTGCTGATTCAATGAACCACTTGCAAATAATGTCTCATGTCGTTTCTCAGCATGCCAAATCTTTTCATCTGTGTACCTCTACTACGTTGTATGTCTGTCTACACTGCAACATGTTCCTCTCCTCCCTACTCTACTACCTCTCGTCCAGTGTTCCCCTTCTTACACATCCTCCTTGCCCAATATCTTTACCTAATTCAACCCACCCTCCTGCCAGTTCGACTGTTCTGCATCCACCATCTCTGCAACCAGCTTAGACCACGTATCTAAATGTCCCTTTAGCCCCTATTGCCTCATTAGCCCCCCCCCCCCCCCTCCCGTTAGTATGTATGCTCTCACGGGCAGTGTCCTCTACCCCTACGCTGTGTCTCATGTCTGTCCAGTCAATTTGTCCTTGTCATGTCTTATGCGGCATTGTTTCTGTATGCCATGTGATTTGTTGTTACTAGAAACCAGTGGCGGACTGGCCAGGGTGTCAGCTTGCCCGACGGCAAGTGGGCCCATGAGGCAGTGGGCCCGCTTAGACATTAAACCAGCGGTTCCCAAAGTGTGCGCCGCGGCTCCCTGGGGTGCCGCAGCGCTGTGACAGGGGTGCCATAATCGCCCTCGGAAGAAAAAAAAGAAAGAAGAGAAGAACTTACCTATCCAGTGCCGGATCCTCCTCACTGTTCTCACTGACTGCCGGGCGTGACGTCATCACGTCCGACAGTGTCAGTAAGGAGCAACAGCATAGAGAAGACAGCAGAAATAAAGACAGCAGAAAATGAGGAAGAAGGTAAGTAAAGGAACGCAGAGTGAAGGGGGTGCACAGAGAGAGAGAGAGAGACGCTGAAGGAGGGGAGGGGGACACAAGGAGAGAGACGCTGAAGAAGGGGAGGGAGACAAAGAGAGAGAGACGCTGAAGGAAGGAAGGGGGACACAGAGAGAGACGCTGAAGGAGGAGAGGGGGACAGAGAGAGAGAGAGACGCTGAAGGAGGGGAGGTGGACAGAGAGAGAAACGCTGAAGGAGGGGAGGGGGACACAGAGAGAGACGCTGTAGGACGGGAGGGGGACGCAGATAGCTGGCAAAGAGGGGGGGACACAGTGTGTGAGCTGGCAAAGAGGGGGGGCACGGTGTGTGAGATGGCAAAGAGGGGGGGACACGGTGTGTGAGATGGCAAAGAGGGGGGGACACGGTGTGTGAGATGGCAAAGAGGGGGGGACACGGTGTGTGAGATGGCAAAGAGGGGGGGACACGGTGTGTGAGATGGCAAAGAGGGGGGGACACGGTGTGTGAGATGGCAAAGAGGGGGACTCGGTGTGTGAGATGGCAAAGAGGGGGACTCGGTGTGTGAGATGGCAAAGAGGGGGACTCTGTGTGTGAGATGGCAAAGAGGGGGACTCGGTGTGTGAGATGGCAAAGAAGTGATACAGAGTGATATATTGTGAAGGGGTGCAGTCAGGGCTGCCAAGAAGAATTCAGGGCCCGGGTACAACAAATTCATGGGGCCCCCCTCATATTCAAGTAAGACCCAAAATTTTTTTGCGCCGCCTTACGGCGGCGCAAAAAAATTTAGGTGTATGGTCATACATTCAGGGGCGTGGCTAGCCAAATGGCGGTGCAAAAATTTTGGGAGGTGTGGTCATGCATTTGGGGGCGTGGCAAACGTGCCATTGGGGCGTGGCTAACATAAAAACCACTAGGCTCTCAATTCGCCAGAGCGTCACATATGTTCAAGCACTCCTGACTTTCAGGACATCTACCACCACAGTGTAGTATACAAACAATGCAGTGTGTACACAAACAGTTCAGTCTTGGCCTACACCTTACATTGGGCACAACATTCACCAAAAATTGGTATTGTCCTTACTAGAATCACAACATTTCACACACTGTGCTGCTCTCTCCTACCTGTTCTTCTCACTTTCTCCACCTGTGGCTGCTGGTTTCTTTAGTTGTGGCTTGTCCGGATCCAGGAATGTTGAAGGACCTATTTTGAAAAAAAAATGGCTACATTTAGAAAATTACAGCCAGCCCCGGCCTTAAATCAATAGCACTCACGATTAATAATTAGGCCTTCCTCCAGCCCCAACATTAAAATAATAGTATTCACATTTAATAAATAAACCTATTTCACTTCCTGCAAACAGCCCCAGCAATACCTATTTCCCGCAACCATCACTGCCATTAAATAATTCATAGTCACATTTAATAAATAGACCTCATTCTCCCTAAACTCACCCCAAGATTCAATAGCCCCCAAACCACCCCATCTTAAATTAATAGTCCCTACTATTAAATTGCCTCACCATCACCCTACAAACAAAATAGCGCCCATTAATTAGCCGCCACCTACCTCACACACACTACATTGCAACAAGCCCCCTGTGCCATCACACACATTACTGTGCCCCTTCATCACAACTACACTGTACCCCCTTATGCTCACACTGCGACCTCCATGCTGCTTTTCCCCCTTCTTTTTTACTTTGTGCCTCTCTCCCACTTTTTTTATTCCTCTGTTCCTCTCTCCCACTTTTTTTCCTCCTCTGTTCCTCTCTCCCACTTTTTTTTCCTCCTCTGTTCCTCTCTCCCACTTTTTTTTCCTCCTCTGTTCCTCTCTCCCACTTTTTTTCCCTCCTCTGTTCCTCTCTCCCCAATTTTTTTTTATTCCTCTGTGGCTCTCTCCTTTTTTTTCCTCCTCTGTTCCTCTCTCCCACTTTTTTTCCCTCCTCTGTTCCTCTCTCCCCAATTTTTTTTTTATTCATCTGTGGCTCTCTCCTTTTTTTTCCTCCTCTGTTCCTCTCTCCCACTTTTTTTTTATTCCCCTGTGGTTCTCTCCTTTTTTTCCTCCTCTGTTCCTCTCTCCCACTTTTTTTTTTATTGCTCTGTGGCTCTCTCCTTTTTTTCCTCCTCTGTTTCTCTGTCCCCTTTCTTTATAGTACTGTCCCTCCCTGTTTTCCTCCCCTAGCCTCTCCGTTTCTTTACTTACCTTTTGTCAACTTCTTTCTTTTCTTTTCTGCTCTTCTGTCTCCTCTTCTGTCTTCTTTCTTCCTGCTGGCTGCGGCGCTCCTCACTGACTGACAGGCGTGACTTGATGACGTCACGCCCGGCAGTCAGTGTGAATGGAGGAGAGGAGGGACACGGCGCCGCGCGATCACGTGAGTATTTTTTTTTTTATTATTTATTTTTTCTTACAGCTCCCAAGAAACCCAAGACCCCCCCCCCCCCCCCCCCCCCGCGGGAAAAAAAATAAAAAAAGTTAAAAAAAAAATACCGCAAGAGAGAAAAATAAAATAAGAAAATAAATAAATTTTATTAGCAGCGAGGGCCCGGCCCGGGCCCCCTGGCATGGCCAGGCCCGGGTAAACTGTACCCGCTCCCCCCCCCTCTCGGCGGCCCTGGGTGCAGTAATATGATGAAATGGCACAATGTGATGGTGAAGGGGTCTAAATACATCTTACGTCATTTGACCCAACTACTTAAAAAACGGGACTACCCAGTAATTATTTTGGCTTAGGGGTGCCTTGGAAAAATTATGGTGACCCTAAGGGTGCCTCGAATTGAGAAAGTTTGGGAATCACTGCATTAAACAATATGTTAAAAATGTTAATTACCTTTTAGTAGCTTGAAAAAATAATAGAAGTTCCAATATTATTACCGTATGCAACTAAAATTTAAGTTGCATTACTATTTTAATAAAATCATTTTTCGAGGATACTTTATATTTAAGAATATAATAAATAACTCTGAAAAAATAATTCTGATTCGGGTTATGCGAGGCCGAAGCATACGTTGTATAGGCTCGGATCTTTGCTATTCCGACTGCGCAATGAAACTTAGCTGGGACTCTCAGCCTGGGATCATGACATGCAGCCGGAGTCAACTTCGTATCGAGCTATTGCATACATTGCAAAGACTGCAAATACTTTTCATTGCGTCGGCCTTAGTTTGAGTGTGCTTCGTCAGCTCTTCACCTCGTGCTTGCTCTGTTTGATGTGTTTTATAATATTTTTTTTATATACTGTGGCCATATGCCTTTTAATTTAAATATAATGTATTTTCTTTCATTGTATAAAATTAGTGCAAAAATACTAGGTAGTATATATTTTTAAGCTGCAGTCTCAAATAATAATATATACACATAATGCAAGTTCAATAATAATGATGCCTTTTATTTTCTCTGCAGTTAAAATTACTGTGATTGTTAAAATAGTTGTTAATAATAGATGCAACTATAATACATACTCCCATCGATGTGTTTTTGCAGCGAGGTCCATTATGTATTTCTAGCAGAAATACATAATGGACCTCGCTGCTGTACTGTAGAAATTTGTTACAATATGCTATAACAGTTTACAAACAAAATGCAGAATACAGCAACACAATAATAGTAACAACTATAATTATTATCAAATGCAAAACTACAAATAGCCAATTTGTGGCAAAAGCTGGATTCAACACTTAGGGGGGTATTCAATTGTTCGGCTTGACGGCCGAAATACTCGTGCTCTAAAACTATTACTGTTAATACGGTAATTACTCGCTGAATTTCAGCTCGCAGCTCCCTGAGCTGCGAGCTGAAATTCAGCGAGTAAATTACCGTATGAACGGTTTTTAAGCGCAATTTTACCGTATTAACGGTAATAGTTTTAGAGCGCGAGTTTTTCGGCCGTCAAGCCGAACAATTAAATACCCCCCTAAATTGCAGATGTTCATTTTTTCCCAGTGTGAAGTATTTTTAATTCAATTTTAATTTCAGGAATATTACCCCTACCAGCATGGAAAAGAAAAAGCATAAATCATTATAGCATTATTATTCGGTATGTGCTTATAGGTGTTATCTGTGAGCGACTGCTTTCAGTTGTGCCAAGTAATGATGGTACAGGAAAGGGACTTTTTGGTATATTGGGGCATATTCAATTAGCTTTTCGGTTCGTGATTACGCCCGACTGTAAGAGTCCCGATAATGCAACATCGCATATTTACGTGCACCCCATAGGGTTGCAAAGGGAAATCCGTGATGTTGCGGTACCGTATTGTCACTTTACACGTGCAGCCTCGCACCGAAAAGGTAACTTAATATGCCCCATTGACTGAAACATAACAGCATCTTACAATTGATCCCAAAAAATGTTTATCTGATAGTACAGATGGAGCTGCAAGCTACCATGGTCAGTATAATGGTTTACAAAGTAAAATTTCTGATGTGGCTGATCTTGCTACTTATAAATATTTGAAACTACAGCCCCATTATCAAGTTATTTACAGACAAGTGGTGTAGATATGTTTACTACATGGAGTTTAGTAGATTCAGCTACAATAAAGTTGAAGGAACAGACAAGAACATTTGATAATGTTCACAGAAAGGCATTGGATTTTGTAAATAAATGTAATGACAAAACTTCACAGTTGAATGTGAATTAAAAACAAACATTGGAAATTGACTCTTTGGAAACAACATTGCCAGTTAAGAGGCAAAGGAAGGGGGCAGCACAGTGGCCTAGTGGTTAGCACTTCTGCCTCACAGCACTGGGGTCATGAGTTCGATTCCCGACCATGGCCTTATCTATGTGGAGTTTGTATGTTCTCCCCGTGTTTGCGTGCTATGGTTTCCTCCCACACTCAAAAAACATACTGGTAGGTTAATTGGCTGCTATCAAAAATTGACCCTAGTCTCTCCCTCTCTGTCTGTCTGTACTGTGTGTGAGTGTGTGTCTATATTAGGGAATTTAGACTGTAAGCTCCAATGGGGCAGGGACTGATGTGAATGAGTTTTCTGTACAGCGCTGCGGAATTAGTGGCGCTATATAAATAAATGATGATGATTATGAAAGGAAGAAGAAAAGAATGGAAGATGAGCTTATAGATGATGAAGGAAATTCCTCAGGTTCTCTAGCTGGTTTTCAAGTAAATCTGTTTAACCTAATAATGGATCGCATTGTCCAATCACTAAATTCACATCTTGTACAACAAAAAAAGTTGTGTAAAGATTTATCCTGCTTGGACCCAGCAAACTTTAAAACTATTGCAGACAAGGAAGGTATTATTAAGCTGTCCCCACAAGTCAGCAAAGATCAAGTAATATTTGAATTGTTTTCTTTTGTTTTGAACTTTTATGTATTAAACCTATTGTTTAATGATGATGAGAATATGGATTCCATTTGCAACAAGTGTAAAATTTGTAGCACTTGCCCATCGTGTGTACTTAAAATTCTGGCATCCAACAGACTTCATGACAAGGCATTTATGAACTTCATAAAGTTATCTGCACACTATCAATTACTCAAGTCCAATGTGAGAAGACATTTTCAAAGATAAAGATCATAAAGACAAGACGTAGAAATTCACTGTCTGAGGAGAACTTGGAATCATACACGTTGCTATCCATTGAAAAGAATTGTTAGATGAATTCGATGCAGAAGCAATTATAGACAGATTCGCACAATCATCTAATGAATTCAAACAATTGCTCTTAATATAATGGATTGCATGAAATATGCTTTTGAACTATCTGTTAAAGTGTAAAATATCCAGTACAAGCAAACTATTTAAAAATATCCACCATTTATTCAAAATAAAAATAAAAAAATCAATTATAACAATCTGTATTTACATTTAGTATCTACTGTATACTGCCAGTAATATGTACAATATAAGTATACTGTAATTACTAAATAATATACATTTATTTTCCAAAAGTTTTAATTGTATCCCTTTCCACTTATGTATTTTTTGAAAATTGTATTTATTTCTTATAAAAATTAAATGATAGCCTTATAGCTGTGGGTGGGTCTCCTGGCAACCAATATTTTTAGACCCAGTCCCCCACTGCTTGAAACCATGTATTTATTATTATGCTGTGTACCCATTTACATGTCATAATGTCTTCTGTTTTCATTATGTCATATTTATACTACTATGTTAGGTGTTAAGGATTTTATGGCGCCATACAAATGGATAATATGATAACGTTGTATTATGTATTGCATGTTTTGACAGGAAGTTACACATAGTCTATATCAGGCTACTATTGTATGATTAGTTCTCATTTTTTTCCTTTTTTTCATTTCAGGCTCTTTGTGCAATTCTAAGCATCTGAAGAAGCTTAATGCACTTACTGACAAGCAGAGACAGTGGGGACTTGATTTCTATTGTGAAAACATTTACCTTCTAACGCGAAAATCCCATTCCTAATCAACCGAAGAACTTGAAAAAGTGGCTGGTTGGTGTTCCAAGTCTGCCATTTACTTATAAAATATTAACATTTGGAACTTTGTTATCCATTGTTAATTGCAAAATTAAAACTTACTTGATTTTTCATTAAATTACCAGTTGAAACATGTTCTGGTCCTCAGATAATAGCCTCTTCTTCCGTAACTCTAATTGTATCTATCAATGTCAAAAGACAAAGGTCGCAAAGAGCAAAGTCAATTCATTGCTAATGTTCTTGGATGATTTGGCAATGTTTTTAACTTAAAAGGTTTTTATTAAGTTTTTAGTAAAAGACTATGTAACAAACATGGCAGTCACAACAAAGTACAGTGCATAATGTAGATCCAATAAATCAGTCAGAACTGCCCATAAACAAACAATCAAAAAAAGTAACAAAAAACACTAACACTGAAAACATACAAATACACATAAGAGAAAGACTTCAAGGGGGAGGGGGAGGGAGACAGACAGGGGGGCAAGAGTCGGAGACTAGCCACATTGAACCCAATCAACCATAAAGATACATTTTGAAAACAGGACATCTACCCTCCAGAGGGGTATACAGCATGGGAGAGTTAGGTGACAGACACAGGTCTATAGTCTGAAAAAAAATTGTACCATGTGAACCATTTAACCAGGGGTGAGGAAGCCCTTGAGGTATAGTTAAAGCCGATGGTTTCCATCTCATAGCTGTGTTGAACTTTGCTGATGATTTTGGTAAGAGATGGAACCAAGGGGGGATTTCCAGCTTTGAGCTATTGCGGCTCTGGCTGAGATGAGTATGTGCCCAGCCACATAGTGATTATGACGCTGAAGATGAGGGGGGATATAGGTGTAAAAGCGCCATAGCCGGGGATGGGGATAAATCATCCTTAGTGACCTGATTAATTAGCTGTAAAATTTCAGCCCAAAGTGGTTGTAGCTTAGGACAGTTCCAAAAAACGTGTATAAGGGTACCAACTTCCCCACAATTTCTCCAACAGTATTTGGTTTCTGACGGACAGATTTTATGTAGTTTGTCTGGCGTAAGATACATACAAAAGTGGAAGCTGCTCAAATCAATTTATAGGCCATATCAGGTGCTTGAAAGGGTGGGGTTATCCTGCAAGGAACATACACACAACATTTTTTCCCCAGCACACTGCTATAGCCAGCAACAGATCTGCCATTTCTACTGTAGATAAAAATGCAAAAGTCTTTGTTGCACACATTTGCAAATGTATGTTTAAGCCATCCTGCCACGCCAAGGCGCTTTTGCTAATAGGATGGTCCTACTCTAAACAATGAGAGTCCCATATATTTGGGCCATACATATGTGTTTTTAAATTGAGAGCCAACTTACCAAAGAGGTACCCCAGAAGCCTCCAAACAGCAATTCAGTGCCAGTACCCCCTCTCAGCTACTGACACTAACATGCCTCTCAGACAAATACAAAAGTGGAAGCTGCTCAAATCAATTTATAGGCCATATCAGGTGCTTGAAAGGGTGGGGTTATCCTGCAAGGAACATACACACAACATTTTTTCCCCCAGCACACTGCTATAGCCAGCAACAGATCTGCCATTTCTACTGTAGATAAAAATGCAAAAGTCTTTGTTGCACACATTTGCAAATGTATGTTTAAGCCATCCTGCCACGCCAAGGCGCTTTTGCTAATAGGATGGTCCTACTCTAAACAATGAGAGTCCCATATATTTGGGCCATACATATGTGTTTTTAAATTGAGAGCCAACTTACCAAAGAGGTACCCCAGAAGCCTCCAAACAGCAATTCAGTGCCAGTACCCCCTCTCAGCTACTGACACTAACATGCCTCTCAGACAAATACAAAAGTGGAAGCTGCTCAAATCAATTTATAGGCCATATCAGGTGCTTGAAAGGGTGGGGTTATCCTGCAAGGAACATACACACAACATTTTTTCCCCCAGCACACTGCTATAGCCAGCAACAGATCTGCCATTTCTACTGTAGATAAAAATGCAAAAGTCTTTGTTGCACACATTTGCAAATGTATGTTTAAGCCATCCTGCCACGCCAAGGCGCTTTTGCTAATAGGATGGTCCTACTCTAAACAATGAGAGTCCCATATATTTGGGCCATACATATGTGTTTTTAAATTGAGAGCCAACTTACCAAAGAGGTACCCCAGAAGCCTCCAAACAGCAATTCAGTGCCAGTACCCCCTCTCAGCTACTGACACTAACATGCCTCTCAGACAAATACAAAAGTGGAAGCTGCTCAAATCAATTTATAGGCCATATCAGGTGCTTGAAAGGGTGGGGTTATCCTGCAAGGAACATACACACAACATTTTTTCCCCCAGCACACTGCTATAGCCAGCAACAGATCTGCCATTTCTACTGTAGATAAAAATGCAAAAGTCTTTGTTGCACACATTTGCAAATGTATGTTTAAGCCATCCTGCCACGCCAAGGCGCTTTTGCTAATAGGATACTAAGATACACCCTGTGAACCATTTTAATAAGCATTTCTGAATGGTTAATAGACTTTGACATTTTGTATATATTCTTATAGATTTTCGCCCAGACCTCTGGCGAAATATCTAAGTCAAGTTTTCTCTCCCAGATCCCCTGCACGGAGAGATCTCTGCTGTCCACAGGGACCATCAAGAGTCGATACCAAACAGATGCCTCCCGCATAAGAAGTGGGAGAGAGAGACGACATAATACCAGGGGGAGCCGTTTTCAAGGCCAGTGGGAATGAGGGATGAGAATGCACCCAATGTCTAATTTGGAGGTACTTGTAAAAGTCACGAACTAGGACATCATATCTCTCCTGAATTTGGGAAAAAGAGAGAAATGAACCTCCTTCTATAAGGTTCTGCACCCGGTTGGCCCCCTGCCTATCCCAAAAGCCAAGGCGCAGATCTGGCATCAGTTGAGACAGTGCAATTGTAGAAAGGCTAGAGGAGGGGAGATGAAATTCTGGCAGAAGAGTCAACATCCTATCCCAGACAGAGAGAGAGAGTCTGGCAATGTTTTAAATGTCTGAAATGTAAACGTGTAAAAGAAAAAGTGAAAAAAATGTATTTTGCAGGAAACATCATTGCTATATAATCCACAGCTCTACAAGGGCAGTTCAAAGAAATTCTATCATAAAACACAACTTATTTAATTGACAAGACACAGGCCTGAAGAATAACTGTTTTAAAAAAACCATTGTAATCTAAAATAATAAATGTAAAGGAAATGGGATGTTTCAAAATCCACCAGGAATTTTTGTAGCCCGGTGCTTGTCATAAAGATAGAGACCTAAACATCACAGATTCTTGCTGTATTGGTATTAATAGGATAAACAGTGACACATTGCTGTATTTTGTAATAGCTTTCCATGATAACACAATTTAAATATTTCCTGCTCTAATGTATGTCAGCTAAACACATACAGCTATCTTATTTCCATGGGATTAGCCAGTTTATCTGTATATAATACACCTCACGCTTCAGCTTGTCTGGCATCTATACATTCCCGACCTCACATGCTTCATGGCTATGCTCATTCAGAGTTCATGCCTGTGCTACTAGCTGTCAATGGAAGCCATCCTAACCTTTGGACCAGTACCTGAGCAACAAGGTCTGTAACACAGTGGTTGTTGATATTTATCTACCTCTTATTATGGTGTACTAATGTGGCTTGTTTGACCTTGTTAGTTTGCTTGTGACCCTGATTTTCTGCTTTGTTATTCCATTTTGTACCTGTGTTGTCTGCCCCTGGCCGTGGATTGGATTCAGATTTTGCACTGGATGTTCCTGCCCTGACCTTTGCCTTTATAAACCTACACAGCGCTTTTTCATGTTTCTTTAATATTTATATTGCAAATGAAATATGTAGAAAAAAAAGAAAGTTACGCTAAGTGGGGAAACGAGGTATTAATATCCCCTCAACCTGTCTGCACCTCGTTTCCCACAAACTGCTGAGTATAAAAACATAATTTTTCTAGCCCTCTGGTTCCCCAGATTTGTCAGTCAAATTTAAGCTTGTGCATATTCTATTTTGAAAGTAGATAAAATGTCTGCCAGCATGTAACGTTATCTTGCAGACTAGTCCATTGTCTCAGCTTAGGCAAAAGCATTATTGTCCACCAGTCCTGTATGAATGTACATCAGTGCAGTGCGATGCAGTGAGATCATTGTGGGTAAGATAATATTTTTTTTCATACATAAGAAGAACATATAGAAGCTGATCCAGATTATAAATAACCAAATGCACAAATATATACACATGAATTCATGAATTATTATTATTTTTTTATACATTTTTATTTATAGGGCGCCACTAGGTGTCCGTAGCGCCGTACAGGGACAAACGAGATTACAATATGAGGTGAGACAGCACAGTACAGTAAACAATAATCACAGTAACTCAGTGAGCTCAAAGCACCGCTAGAGGGGCGGAGGAGGGGAGAGGGGAAGGTCCGCCAACGACGGAGTCCAAGAGGGAAGGCACGGATGACAGGGAGACCCCTAGAGGGGAGAGGAGGGAGCGAGAGGGGACGCGGGAAAGAGGGTCCTCAAGGAGGAGGGCTAAGTAGCTGGAGAGCAGAGTTAACAGTGGTGAAGACAGGAGGAGAGAATACCCTGCTCAATGGAGCGTACAATCTAAGGGGTGGGGTAGACAGATAGAGAGACACGGGGGAGAGATGGAGGAATGGAGGATAAGGATAAGGGGGGAGGAAGAGGCAGAAGAAAAGGTAGGAAGTTAAGTGGGAGACTGGAAGGCTTTAAGAAAAAGGTGGGTTTTTAAAACCCGTTTGAAACTGGACAGATTAGGGGAAGTTCTGATGGAGGGAGGGAGCTTGTTCCAGTGGAGGGGGGCAGCACGGGCGAAGTCTTGGATACGCGCGTGGGAGGAGGTGATCAGGGGGGATAAATGAATAAATACAAGTATCACCTGGGAACCCAAACTTATGTAATCAAAATTGGTATTACATAGGTCAATCAAACGAGGTTTACATAATACATTAAGTAGAATCAAGACCCACCACTCACAATCTATGTCTTGATTCATACCAAAGAGACCAAATTTTGTGGTATTTGTGTTCTGCCCGTCTCTCAGTATAAGTGTATCTCTCATGGCCGATAGTATCGTTTACCAAAGCCTTCCATTCATAAAAATCTGGTTTTACAATTGCTAGCCAGTTGCGCGCTATGATAACTTTTGCTAGAGTTATGGCTATAAAAACAAATTTGTAAAGAGGTACACTTAAGTTATCTTCAAGTGATATGCCAAATAGCCATGACTTAGGCACCATGGGGGGATCCCCGTAACAACCTCACCAATACACTCCCATATTTTATTCCAGAAAGCTTATACCCGCTGACATTCCCATAACAGATGCCAAAAATCACATCCTGACAACCCACACTTAGGGCATTCTGCACTCTGACTCCCACCAATTGCAGCCAATGACATTGGAGTATGATATACCCTATGTAGAATATAAAAATGAATTTGTTGAAAATGGACACATGAAGTGGCGAGTTTTATACTTTTTAGGATGAGACACCACTCCTCATCTTCAATTATACCATTATTAGATTCCCCCTTAACTTTAAGAGGTAATAAGCTATTACTAGTTTGATGATAGTTAAGTTCCGTGTACACCGATGAAATGACTGTACATCCTCTCATATTCTCTAGTAATGATCTAATTGGGGAAGTTAACAATATGGGGTTTGTTGCCAAATTGTGACAGGGTAGCATTCCTGATTTGCAAATAATGAAAGAATGTCCTCCGAGGGATCTGAAAGTCTCTTTGAAATTGCTCAAAGGACTTAAAACAGGCATGTTTCATAGAGGTGACCCAACGAGAACACCCCAAGGCGACGCCAAAAGCAATCCCCGCTCAGTTTGCTCAGTTCAGGTAGAGCATCATTATGCCAGATTGGGGTATCCGCGTCCAGCCCACTTCCATCAAGGATTTAAGCGCCATATTCCAAACCCTAATTGCCTGAGTAATGATAGGAGCATTTAACCTACGAGATTGACCCATCAAAAGCACCTGCAATGGAGTAAATAGAGGCCCCACCCGCTCTCCAACAAAGCCAAACAAGGAACCATTACCACAGTCACATACCCATTTTATTAAGTGCGATGATTGAGCCGTCATATAATATAGCTTAAGATTAGGTAATGCTAGACTGCCTTCAAATTTAGACTTACACAGAGTACTCAAGTAAGAAAGTATGGAATTTATGAGCTGGAAGGTTCTATTGGGAATATAAATGGGAGAACGCTGCATTAAATATAGGTATTTAGGCTGCACTATAATTTTAAAGAGATTAATCCTTCCAGTCACAGTCAATGGAAGACGTTTTCAGGTGTGAGATCTATGTTTGAAATAATAAGTGATGGGGTCAACATTTAGTTTAGCATAGTCTGCTGGCCTGGGGGAGATCCATATACCGAGGTACCTGAAACGGAGCGTCCATTTAAGAGGGTGACCAGGTGAGAACTGAGTTGGGAGAGTACCCTGGACAGGGAAAATATTGGATTTATCCCAGTTAATTATAACTCCAGAATAATGCCCAAAGTTATGAACAGTCTCCAAAAGGTTATTAAGAGACCTATCTGCCTCTGACAGAAACAATAGCATATCATCCGCGTACAAGGCAATAGTGTCTATAACCCCACCAGCAGGAAGGCCCCGTATACCCGGATGAGAGCGAATCAGACATGCCAATGGTTCAATGGCATTGGCAAATAATGCCGGAGATAAAGGTCAACCCTGATGAGTAACCCTACTCGTCAGGGGTTGAAGTATATCCATTCACACACACACCCGTGCCACAGGAGCACGATACAACAGCTGTAGCCAGTGGATGAATGTCGGGTCAAAGCCAAAGCTACACATCACCTCCCACAGGTAAACCGACTCCACCAAGTCAAAGGTATTGGCGGCATCAAGAGATACCACCGAAGCCCCAGGATCAGCGAGATGAGCCATCTGCAGGTGCACAAATAAACGTGATTTTATACACTTGTACACATTTCATTAATTTAAAGAAGCGCCCTTTTTTCCTTTCACTATTTTCTAGTTTTTTGGGAGTTGACCACTCCCTACAAAGGTGCTGCAGGCTTTATAAGATGGAGGTTCAGGGGAAGGTTTTAAATGGAACACCCTGAATGTAAATTTGTATCACTAGCTTAGGGACTCACCTACAGGAGATGCCTTGACGTCCGGCAGGTGAGCTTAACCCCAATATAGCTATATTGTGCACAAAATTCTCCTTTATGTTTATGCTGACACAGTGATTTTTAAATTCTGTTTGTTTCTGAGCGCCGGACAACATTTTTCTTTTATTTGCACAAATAAACGTAGCAAATTAATGGTAGTGAATTTGTCCGGCATGAATTCCGTCTAGTCCGGGTGAATAATTTGGGTAATGACCGAATTAAGTCACGTGGCCAGAATTTTAGCATCAGAGCACAGCAGAGAAATTGGGTGATACGAATCTGGGTACAAAGGATTTTTCCCGGGCTTGGGCATGACAACAATTAAGGCCTCTGACTTTGTGGTAGGCATAACACCCGAGTCCAGTATTCTAGCATAGTGTGTATGTAGTTGTGGGATAAAAACCTTATCAAATTTTTTATACAATTCCTCTGGAATACCGTCCGAGCCTGGGGACTTCCTGCTAGGGTAGGATTTAATTGCCAACTCAACTTCTTCAATTGTAAGAGGGGCATCCAACAAATCAACAGAAACACTAGTCAAACTAGGGAATTTTATGGAATCTAAATATGAGTGGAGTTGTGCATCCGTGAAGGACACCATAGAGGCATAAAGTTCTTTATTATAACACAAAAAGGAATTGGCAATATCCACCCCTCCATAATGTTTCACACCATTTTGATCGAGAATAGCTGTAATCAACTTATTAGCCCCTTCCTCCCGCGATAAGCAGGCCAAGTAACTACCACCCATATCAGCTACCGAATACTGTGAGTGCCTAGCAAATAATAACCTCCTGTTTGACTTATCCAATAAAAAATCTGACCACTTACACTGTGCAACCAGCCATTGAACTCTATCCTCCAATGATCGTAATATCAAATACATTGCCTCTAAGTTTCTACATGACTGTTCCAGTTCCACCTCCATAGAGCTATTGAACTTTTTAGTGTCCGCCTTTTTCTTTATAAGTGTTCCCCTCAAAAAGGCCTTGAAGGCATCCCAAAGCAAAGCTGGATTAGCATAAGAATTATCCCAGAAATAGCCTTCCCAGGGTGCTATAAGATCAGGTCCGTCTGCCATCGGTTGCAGCCAGGCTGGATGCAGTTTCCAGAAATGGGTCCCCTCATCTACCGTAGTGTCCACCTGAACCAGAACAGGAGAATGGTCTGATATACCTCTCAGCAGATATTTAATCTTAGACACCAGAGGCAACAAAATAGTGGATAGAAGGATTAGATCTATCCGTGAAAGTGTATTATATGTGGTAGAATGACAAGAAAACTGACGCACATCCAGATAACGAGCTCGCCAAACATCCACAAGCCCCATTTCTTGGAGAAGTTTAAAAAATGCCATTGGAAGTGAGTTTAATGGAGTTGGAATAGGAGTCTATCGCCATTTGTCAAGCCTGGGATCAAGCACATTATTAAAGTCTCCCATGCAGATAACCGGAGTATCTTGGTATTGGGATATGAAGGACGCTGCCTTTCCAAGCACCTCGGTACCGTATGGAGAAGGAATATATATTGCAAGAAAACTGGAGAAAAATCAATTATTGCTCTTATAAAACCGTACCTACCATAAGGGTCTAATTGCAGCCATTCTAGAGTAAAGCGCAGGTTTTTCTTTATTAAGAGAGGAACGCCCCTGGAACTTGGAGTGTACAGAGTGTTATGCCCACCCCACCCACGGTTTTTTAAGTGCCAGTACTTTACCACCATACAAATGCATTTCCACCAAGCTTACAATGTCAGGTGTATATTTTTTAAGCTGGGAAAGCACTAAATTACGCTTAACCCTGTCATTTTAGCGCCTTACATTCCAGGTGAGCAGGCGGAGCCCCCCACCGCATGGTCAACCCCAACAATAACATATCAGGTTACATGTATCTGAGGATAGCGGGACCACACTGGCGCAATCACCATACAATTTAGGCATATTATGTACACACCAAATATACATCATCACATTATGCATTTGAATACACTTTGAACCTGCCCCACATTAATCCCACAGAGCATCTTTGTCAAAGCATAGCAGAGATTTCCACGGCTGACATTCAAGAAAGAAAAAAACAAAATAAATGTATATAAAATAAACAGACCAAACCATCCCTTCCCACCCTGCATACTCAGCAAAACACTAACAGATAGAGTACACTTAGATCCCTAAACTATTAAAGAGTACCCCTAAATAACCTAACTGTCTATCTAAATGCAAACATTGGGAGATTAGCTATTACTAGCAGGAGGTCTCCAGTATTTAAATCCTCCAACCAATTCTGCCTTAATGAAACCTCTACCAAGAAGCCGATTTGTGATTGTAGTGAGAGAACCTAAGCAGTATTAGAGAACATCAAGTATTAAACAGAAAAAAGAGACTTAAAACTTAAGCCATAAGGTGTCCAAGACCTCAGCCGGCAATCTGCGATCCAACCAGTCAACAGCATCTTTATGCGACGTGAAGAAGTGTTGTCTTCCATCTGCTGATATATAACATGGCGTATGGCAATTGTAGATCATTCAATCTTCTTTTAACTTGAGCGAACCGAGATGTGTATTTTTGTATATCCAAGGCGAAGTCAGGGAATACTGAAACAATATGGTTATTATACATAAGGGGGCCTTGTTGACGCACCAAATGGAGAACAGCATCTCTGTCCTTGAAATGTAAGATCTTTACAATAAATGTACTAGGCGAAGCTCCAGGCGGTGGAGCCTGAGGAGGGAGGCGGTGTGTCCTTTCGACAGAGAAATGAGGGGAGAAGGCTTCTTTCCAGATTTCTTGATTCAGCCAATTCTCTAGAAATGCTTCAGGATTAGAACCCTCTGATTTTTCTGAGAGACCCACAAATCTCAGGTTACTGCCACGCAGTCGCCCCTCCATATCTGAGATTTTTTGTTTACATAGATTAATCTGAGTCACTAAATCCGCCAGCTGACCCTGTACAGGAGCACCGACATCTTCCAGTGAAGATATTCTGTGTTCTGCTTCTCCCACTCGTTCTCAAATTTTTTGGAGGTCGTGTCGGATATGGGAGAGATCGGCCTGCACCTCTCCTATCCTATCTGTGACCTTTTTTGCACTGGTGGAGACAGCCTGAAGTATCTGCTTTAATGTTGGAGAGGTCTTAATGGGCTGCAAACTTGAAGTGGTTGGGTTGTCTGGACCTGTAACTGTAACTGGGTGCCCATCATAGGAGCTGTTGAAGTGGATTGGCGAGCAATTTAGCCGCTGCAGCTGTTGAAGGATTATGTTTCCCCATATCGTTACGACTGTAGTATAATAGAGAATAGAAAATTCCTTTTCTTTCCCCATCACCCAAGACAGAATACAGAATAAAGTTCATAAGTCACTGGCCCACAGAGAGTATCCCACAGTAGGTCTCTAACAAATTGCTATGGAGATCACCAGCCTCAAAGAGATGGCCAATATAATATATGCAGCAGGCTAATGCAGAAGGCTTGTGCAGAAAGCAAGCCAAATCGTAACACTGGAGAAATTAGCATAGAAATATAGAACCACAACCTGCTTTCCACAATTCCAAGATGGAGAATTTTGATTTCAGCCCTGCAACTTTCGGCCCTGCAGCTTTCTCACACTACATGCACAATAAGAAATAAGGAGGGCATAACCCGTCAACAGCACTCCTTGCAATGTTCGGATCACAGCCCGCGGTCCCTGAGCTGAGAGTGAAGGACAACACCATGACGACAACAGCAGAGCAACGGATCCTGTCAGCGGCACATTCGCGCCAAAAGGAAAGTGGTTATTCCACTGCAGGAGCCATACTTTCAGCCTGTGGATTAGCACACGGCACTCAGGACAGGGGCATCCACCGGATCGCCAACGCACTCAGCACCAAGAAGGTAGGACGGACCAAAGTCCAACAGGTATCACACATGCGCTCCGCTCCGCCCACAACACCAGGTCGCCTGGAGTTCCAAAAATGTCCGATTAGGCAAGGTGCTTACAGTTTTTCTCTCAGCCTGAAGCATGGCAGCAGTCGGAATGAGGAGGAAACGGATAGAATATGTTGGATTCTGCGGTAACAGAGAGAACTAGCGTCCTACTCCATACTGTGCCAGGCCGCGTCCCGACAGAGCTCTATGTATGATTAAAGAGGACTGCATTGTGTATTTAAATGTAAATATGTATGGATTGGGATCTCTCCTGTTTTCGGCTGTATAGCCACAGAACAATACCTGTCCCTAATTAAATCAGGAGTGACTTATCTTCTATCCCTTTGTCTGTATGTTTACCTGTGCAAAGGTAAACACAGAAAAGGACCAATCAGGCAGGTCCTGAAATTGCTGATGAGGTAATTTCTGGGCTTAAAAGAGAGATACAGAGGACAGCAAATTGGCATTCACTACTAAGTGATAGCTGAAGTCAGGTTGGCGTTGAGATATAGATCTCTGCCCCTGACAGGAAAGAGACAATCGGTCCCTGGAGTACTGCCCTGAAATACCTCTCCAGGTCTTGGGGAGCTGTGTGTCTGCCGAAAGCGGAGTAACAGTGATTGAAGGCCGCTACCTTTGCTGGTAGCTTTAAAGAATAGAGGGGGGTAAGCTTGGATTGATAGACAGCAATCCCTGACATGGATACTGGTGAGGTTTTTTCATTATACCCTGTATGTTGTCTGTGCCAGACTGTAGTGTTATTTGTTGCAAGTTATTATTTAAATATGTTTATTGCTGTTTTGTGCTACCATTTTGTTAAATAAACTTATTTGTTTTATTTTGGATATTTGCCTGGGTGATTTGGAACCTTGGGTAGGTACCAGCTTTGCGGCACAGAAGGTTACGTTAAACCCGGTATCCTCACACGCTGCTTTAGATATTATTATCAACTATTATGTGCTACTCAAATATCTTTTTTGATCTCCTATCGGTTGGAAGATTAACAGAAAATATCCCCACAAAGCGCTGAATATGTTGGTTAATCTGTTTGAGTCATGAGTCCCACTGTTCCGATATGTTGTTAACCACAGAAGTAGTCATATAGACATATTGTTATGATAACTGGATGCTGGTAATGACAGTCATGGAGCCAGGAGTATGCTGAAAACATAAAACAGTTTTATTGTAGCAAGCACTCAATCCAGGTAATGCAGGGTAAAACACATACCAGGTAAAGCTGGGTATAATAAACATCCAGGTATGGCTGGATAACAGGTAAATAGTAAATGAATACTGAATAGGTACTGATACAGGTAAATTTAGCTGAATAATGGTAAACAGCCACGACCAAGGATACATAAGAACAGAATGTAGATTTGCAGGATGTCCAAAGCACAAGACAGGATCAGAATAGCTGGAACATAGCGTTATGATGTACAAGGTGCATTGTGAGGAGCAGGCATAAATAGTCAGTGTGGCAGATGCTGGTGATTAACAGGGGAAGAAGATTAACTGCCGCCAGTGAGGGGGAATTGACAAGGTACAACAGCAGCACCTCTAGTAGCACAGAGGTACTGCAGGCCTGGTTCAAAACAAGGACAGTGTCCTAAAACATATGAGAATTATAAAGGGTTACTTCACTCTTCTGGTACCTGTTTGTCAATTGAAGTGCTCATTCCACCTTGTTATTGTATATTGCAACCGCTGTTTGTTTCCGGTTTTGTGCCTGGATATTTAAAAGCCACACTCAGGTTTATCACTGCTTGACTACAAATCAGTGCGACTCTCTGCTCGTTTCTCTGTGCTACTAGTCAGCTGACACGTTTCGTCCAGTCCGCTTGGACTTTCTTAAAGCTATTGTATGTTCAATAGAGTCTGTTATTTAAAGGCCGTTAGGGGGAACTTCTACCTTTTTTAGTTTTAACTCTTTCTAGTGAAACATTCTTAAATTCAATATGAAAAAACATAAGAATACATAGAAATACATGTCTTCTTATTATCTTCCTCTGTATATACATAGGTATGGAAAAAATCCTGCAAAGTACGAATGCTTTCAAAAATAGATGTGTTAATAGTTTATTTTTATTAATTAACAAAATGCAAAGTGAATAAACAAGAGAAATCTAAAGCACATCAATATTTGGTGTGATCACCTGTGACAGGATGGACGTCTATGCCACGCTGTCTGTGCTTGGCTGGGGACCGGCTGGGCTTGCCTTGCCATGGTCCCCTTTCTTTATTCTAAATTGCGTCCCTCTGACTGCAGTAGCAGGGGCCTGCTGCCACTACTAGGCTCCTTCACCGGCGCCTATAACTTTTTTCTGGGTAACTTTGGCTGCTAGTGACCTCGTCGCTTGGCACCTGGACTGCTATCCCTTACCTGTTCCTTTAGATCAGCGTTGCTATGGATGGTTCCAACTGGCTACAGCTGCAAGGTAGTGGCAGAGCGTTGGTACTGAAATGCTGGGTCCCAACTCAGAACAGCCGGATAATGTAATATATAATGTCTAATCTGTAGGTCAAAGGAATTTACGCAGGTAAGTAGACGTCAAAGCAGGATCTTAAAGGATTGATGTTTATTAGTCCTAATAAGGACAGTTACACTAGTTTGCGGTATTAGCGATCTCCAGAAGTACAGATGGAATAATAATACTACATTACATGGTCAAACAGTCTGCTTTTTATACAGATTTACATAGATACCCTGGCAGGAGGTAATCCAGCCTCCTGCCCCTCTAACCAATCCAGGTGCTTCATGCAGTTGCATATAAATTAGCCTGGAGGGGTTTAACACCTTTTTACATTGCTGCTAGCGGAATTGCAACGTCTGAGGTTTTATATTGAGTGTTTACCATCATGATATAACATTTTAATCTTACTTTTAATGCAATTTAACTTGCAGAATTCACATTACACTGTGGAAATCTACCAGCAAGTCTAATTACCCTTCCTGTTCTTTCAGGCTCAGCAATCGTGTTGTTCTCTCAGCGATGAAAAGGTCTAATGAACATGAGATTACCTGTCTCTAGAGTGTTGCAAAAACACATCCCCTCCACACATATGCTTACTTGGGATTTCCTTTAGAAAAGTTACAAAACCCAAACATGACATATGGTCTCAGAAATCAATAAGTACATTTCTAATACACAGTATCATAAATAAGTACATTTGTAATTTAGGTGCACAGCGCTAATAATTTAAATATATTTATACAATAAGTTATTCAGCTACACCATTCTTTGCCTTCAAAAGAGCATCACCAAGATCTTCCAGCTGTAATAACCTCTAACCCCTCAACTAGTTAGACCTAAAGTATATGTAATTTGTTGATCACTATGTGGATAAGATACACAATGTTACGTCTGCTCCCCACTCTGTACCTCCCCTCTTTCCTCTTTTTCTATTTCTGTACCCCCCACTGAAACACTAAAATTCTAATAAAATTATTGATGTAATAAAACAGCATCAATTCTTCTAGGTACACTTGCACACAGTTTTTGAAGGAACTCGGCACCGAGGTGGTTCCAAACATTTTGGAGAACTAACCACAGATCTTCTGTGGATGTAGGCTTGCTCAAATCCTTCTGTCTCTTCATGTAATCCCAGACAGACTCGATGATGCTTAGATCCAGGACTCCTTGTTCTTCTTTAAGCTTACGATAATTCTTAATGACATTGGCTGTATGTTTTAAGTTGTTGTCTTGTTGCAGACTAAAGTTGGAGCCGATCAGACGCCTCCCTGATGGTATTGCGTGATGAAAAATTACCTACCTCTATTTCTCTGCATTGAGTATACCATTAATCCTGACCAAATCCCCAACTTCATTTGCTGACAATCTGTTACGATGCTGGTAGTTACAGGTCTGATAGTCAGAGCAGGCCTGTACACGACCTGATGCTGAGTCTACTAGGTTCAGAATAAGGAGGCAAGACACGATGTAGTTCTTCAATACTTCAATGAAAAACATTATATATATATATATATAAGCAGATGACAATTAGCCACGGCAGAGCGTGATAAGGTGATAAACACAATAGCAGTCCATTCACAGCACAGATGATAATATGCAGGTGCAGGGCCGGACTGGCCATCTGGCACTTCTGGCAAATGCCAGAAGGGCCGATGGTCAGTAGGGCCGGTTCGAGCAGTCAGTCAGTGCACTGACCGTGCACTGGACGGTCAGTGCGCTGACACTTCCTGGTCACATGTGCCGCGCGCAGCCCTATAATGTGGCAGGTAGGCTATTAATTTAATGATGAAGTTTAGGTGGGGGCTAATTATTTAATTAGTGCTATTTTATTTGTGGGGTGATGTGGGTTAATTTTATATTAGGGCCTAGCAATTTAAGATAGGGTGATTGGACCTTTAATTTAATGATGGGGTGGTTTGGGGGCTATTTATTGAAAGTGGGACTGTTTGTGGGAAAAAAATGTGAATATGAATTATTTAATGGCAGTGATGGTTGCGGGAAATAGGTATATTTATTAAACGTAAATGCTATTTCATTTATTGCTGGGGTTGTTTTGAGGGAGGGAAATAGGTTTATTTATCAGCAGCAGCTTTTTATATTAAATGTCAATATTAGTATTTAAATGTTGGGGCTGGAGGGAGGCCTAATTATAAAACATGGGTTGTATTGATTAAACACCAGGGCTGGTTGGAGTTTTCTAAATTGCATGTACCCATTTTTTTCCAAATAGGGCCTCCAGCATTCCAGTATCCAGACAAGCAGCAACTGAACTAAAGACACCAGGAGCCAGAGGTGGTGAAACTAACAAGACAGGTAGGAGAGAGCAGGACAGTCTGCCAACAGTCCTGAATCTGGTGGGGAAGTCCCGAATTTTGGTGACTGTCTCATTTAGTGAGATTTGGGCCGACTACAAGGACAGTTGGGAGGTATGTCCCGCTTCACACTGTACTGCTTGTGAAGGCAGAGCTGCGTGCAACTAACAGTATTGCACACAGTATTGCCTGTGTATTTGTCTAACATTTGTCTAAAATGATAGCCATGTTACATAATAGTGGCTCCCTGTCTTAAATACCCCAGGCCCCCAAGCATTAATCTAGCTCTGGTTAGCAGGAGGGAGCGGATAGCCGCTCCAAGTCTCTGGATAGGACACAGCCTGCAGAGCAAGCCGGGGAGCTCTAAGTCTCACATGATTTGGTAATCTTGTGAGACTAAGAGCTTCCCTGCTCACTCTACAGGAAGTTCCCACCCTGATGGATGTCAGCAGCACCAGAAACATATATAAGTACAGTGGGCTGGGGTTGTCATAATGTGCCTCGGGGGTGGCGTGATAAATGTAATGTTTTATTTTAATTAATGTATTATTGTCCCATGTTGGACACCCCCACAACACAATGTGGTCACGCCTTTTTTGGTGCCGCCGCGCAGGCCCACCTCGGTTTGTTTCCTGCTGGAACTGAGGTGGGCCTGTGGACTATAAATGCCAGTGCTGATTTTTAGTCCCAGCCCGGCCCTGTGCAGGTGTCAAATAGCCACGGCGGAGTGTGACAAGGATAAACACAATAACAGTCTTATTATATGCACATGAACAGACTTGCAGCAGGCTGTGAATCAGTAGAGGCACAATAGAGAGAAAACAAAGTCTTCGTAATATGCACAAGATGATACTTGCAGCAGTGGAGTCTCAGTAGAAGTGTTCCAGCACTAGGTAGAGAAATGAAACTCAAACACAGGAAAGAAACAGGGTCAGGATACACAGGAGTCCAACGAATCAGGCTAGCAACAAGTTGCACTGACAGGGAGCAGATGTCAGTGCTGAGTTTAAATAGAGCAGGTTAGAGTGACCTGCCCTGAGGGTGAGTCATGTGATTCACAGAAAAACAGAGCAGACAGGGAAAGTAACAAAACCTGGTCAGGATTGTTACAGTACCCCCCTCCCTAGTGGTGGACTCTGGACACCTACGATATTTTTTTAGGGAATATTTTCCAAAACTGTTTGAGTAAACGAGGAGCATGAATGTCTGAAGCTTTAACTCAGGAATGTTCCTCAGGCCCATAGCCTTTCCAATCGACCAGGAATTGCAGTGATCTTCTGGATCTATGAGAGTCCAATAGTTTTTTAATCTCATATTCAGTTTGATCTTGAGAAGTAGCCGGAGGCGGAGAAGCTGTGATGCTTGAAAATTGATTTTGTACCACCGGTTTTAACAGAGAGACAAGAACCACATTGGGAATCTGCAGTGAGGAATGAAGTTCCAATCTGAAAGCTGCTGGATTAATTATCTCGGAGATTCGGTAGGGACTGATAAACTTGGGTGCTAGTTTCATACTAGGAACTTTTAAACGGATATTTTTTGTGTATAACCAGACCTTATCCCCTGGAAGAAGTGGAGGTACAGGACACCTTTTCTTATCGAAAAAATGTTTGGCCCGTGCAGCAGAATTCTCCAGATTACTTTTGGTTTGAGTCCAAATGAGAGAAAACTTGCGTAGCTGGGAATCTACTGCAGGAACTGAGGAGATAGGAGTTTGAGAAAAGGTAGGTGGTCTGGAATGACATCCATACATGACGAAAAAGGGGGATTTACCAACAGCTTCTTGGAAATGATTGTTATGGGGGAACTCAGCCCATGGGAGGAGTTCCAGCCAATCCACTTGGTGAGCAGACACATACATTCGTAGGAATTTTTCGAGCTCTTGGTTAGGCCATTAGACTGAGGATGGTATGCCGATGAAAAGACCAATTTAATGCCTACTTCAGGAACAGGTTGTGGAATAAGAGGACCGAAGGGTCTATGCCGAGGAATCTTACATTGTGCACATTTAGAGCAGGCAGAAACAAATGATTTTACATCTTTCAGAAGGGATGGCCACCACTAGTACCGGGTCAGGAGTTCAGGAGTTTTCCAGTCTTCTTGACTCCCGCATGACCCAAGAAACGAGATAAATGGGCCCAGCGTAACAACTTGAGACGTAGATGTGGTAATATGAAGGTCCTGCCTGGAGGGCAAGTAGATTTATGCACAGGAGTAAGAGCCAAGACACAACTAGGGTCAAAGATGGGATGAATGTCCTCGGGAGAATCCTTGTCTTCGGAATGAAAGGACCTAGAATGTGTGTCTGCTTTTTATTTTTAGATCCCGGATGGAAGGCAAGTCTAATATCAAATATTGAAAAGAACAAGGACCATCTGGTTTGACGCGGATTCAGACATTGAACCGAACGGAGATAAATTAGGTTCTTATGGTATATATCGTAATAGGAAACAAGGCCCCTTCCAACAGATGTCTCCATTCAGACAGGGCTAATTTAATAGCCAATAATTCTTGATCTCCTATACCATAATTCTTTTCTGCTGGCAGGAATTTGCGAGAGAAAAACCCACATGGATGTAGTTTCCTAGAAGTGTCACGTTGAGACAAAACTGCACCAGTGCCCACAGAAGATGCATCTACCTCCAAGAAGAAGGGACCTTGGTAATCAGGCTGCTGAAGAATAGGAGCAGAAGAGAAGGCTGACTTTAGATGCTCAAAAGCAGAGATGGCCTCGGGGGACCAAAGCTTGGGGTTAGCTGATTTCTTGGTAAGAGCAGTAATGGGGGGAATGATGGTAGAATACCCCTTGATGAATTGTCTGTAGTAATTGGCGAAGCCAAGTGTCACGGGCACTAGGAGTCTTTACCCAGGGATCACCAGGTGGTAGGCTTACCAGAGCAATGTAGATGGTAATAGGGTACTCTGGTAGCTGGGTGATCACGGAACAGGAAACAGCAGATGATGGGATGCTCAGGAAAGTCTATGACTAGCAGCACTGGTAATATGGAGGTAATAGTACACGAGGAACTGTAGGACAAGGACACGTGAAGGTAGTCAGTGGTCTGCGATAGCAAGTTGTACCACTGCTATAGTGAGGGGGAATGTCCAACAGAAACGAGGAGGTGATGAGAGTCAGCGGTCTGCGGATAGCAAGTGGTACCGCTGTCTGAGTGAAGGAATGGAATCCAAGTGGAGGTATCCGGGGAGTCAGTGGTCTGCGATAGCAAGTTGTACCACTGCTATGTGAGAGGATACTGGAACAGGTGATACCGGAAACAGGGATCAGTGGTCTGCTACTAGCAAGTTGTACCACTGAATATATATGTGAGGAGGTGCACGGGGAGAGACTGCAACACAGGATATACACAGGCACCTTATACACGATCCACAGTAACATGCACAATATATATAAATGACTGAACAGGTCTGCAAATATAGGAAGTCTCTTGAAGTAGTCCAGCACAAGTTAACACAGTCAATGATGGCAATAGACTCAGCGGGTAGCAGACTCCAGAGGAGAACCAACACAGTCCAGCAAGATATGCAATACACCAGCACAGTCAATGAGAAGTATGCATACCGTGGTTCAGAAGCAGGCAGTCAGATAAGAGTGCAGCGATACCTGAGCGGCCGGAGGCCGGCTGGATGAGAAGTCCCAGGATAGATGAGGCAGCGGTCTAGCAGGTGCAGCGCACAGATAAGTAGACCAACAGGGACACGAATCCACAGGAATCAGTAACACGTGGAACTGGACTCAAGGAGGACCCAGGAGAGTGGAGATGATCCAGCAGAGGAGTAGTTGATGAGATATAAATCCAATGCTGACAGGAGGGTAGACCAGCGGGACACGTGAAGGCGTGGAGAGCGGGTCAGCAGAAGATGGGTGATAGCGCGGTCAGCAGCAGCAGAACTCTGCGGTACACGGAGGTAACCAGTAGCAACCAATAGGTGTCAGTAGCGATGGAACACGGGAGAGCAGAGTAGGCCAGGAGCCGTTGATCACGGAGAGTAGCGAATGGCAATGAGAGCAGCAGTCTCGAGGAAACACAGGAGAGCTGAGGAGAGACTGCAGTGCACAGGGGCAGCGGATAGGAATCAGCTAACTTGTCACGATGATGAACACAGGCGAGTTGTAGGCTGGAGGCTGTAGTGCACGGAAGCAGCGGATAGACATCAGCTAACAGTCACGATGATGAACACAGGCGAGTTGTAGGCTGGAGGCTGTAGTGCACGGAAGCAGCGGATAGACATCAGCTAACAGTCACGATGATGAACACAGGCGAGTTGTAGGCTGGAGGCTGTAGAGCACGGAAGCAGCGGATAGGAATCAGCTCACGGACTTGATGAGGAACAGGTGAGTGGATGTAAAGTAAAGGTTGGAGTGCACGGAGGCAGCGGGTAGGAACCAGCAAACAGTCACAGTGAAATATAATAGCGTGATGTGGATTAGAGGACTGTAGTGCACGGAGGCAGCGGATAGGAATCAGCAAACAGTCACAATGATATGTAATAGCGTTGAAGTGGTTTGGAAGACTGTAGTGCACGGAGGCAGCGGATAGGAATCAGCAAACAGTCACGATGATACAGTTGATGGTAGAAGTGGTATGGGAACCACAGTAGTAGAAGTGGTTTGGAAACCACAGAGGTAGAAGTGGCTTGGAAACCACAGGAATCAGCAGCGCTGAAAACACGAGGAATACAGGAACACCTTCAGAGACTCATAGGGAATGAGACTCCAAGATCAGGCAACGTGGTGTTGACCACAGGTGCTTAATATAGGGAGTGTTGCCTGATCTGCCAATTGAGTTAAAGGGACATACACTGAAGTATAGGAAAGGGCTGCGCATGCGCCGACCCTCAGGATGGAGGACGGCCACGGTTCCTAAATGTCCGGGAAGAGGCACTCACGGTCCGGTGAGTGACAGTACCCCCCCTTTTAAAGGTGGGCACAGAACGCCTGGAACCGGGCTTGTCCGGATTTTTGGAGTAGAACTTCTTCAAAAGGGCAGGAGCATTAAGATCTTCAGCTTTGATCCAAGAGCGCTCCTCAGGACCAAAGCCCTTCCAATGAACGAGGAAACGGAGGACTCCTCGCGAACTTTTTGCGTCTAGTACCTCAGTAATCTCGAAATCCTCCTCCTGATGAACTTGAACTGGCTGCGGAGCTGAGGGAGGATTTGAGAAACGGTTGATAATAAGAGGTTTGAGTAAAGACACATGGAAGGCATTAGAAATCCGAAGATTCTTAGGAAGAAGAAGTTTCACACAAACTGGATTGATTACTTGAATGATCCTATATGGACCAATAAAACGAGGGGCGAATTTCATAGATGGAACCTTCAAACGAATGTTTTTAGTAGATAACCAGACACGATCTCCAATTTTTAGTGGTGGAATAGCCCGCCTCTTCTTATCTGCGAAAGATTTATATTTGATAGATGTCTTCTTTAAACAGGTTTTGACCTGAGACCAGATATTTTTAAAGGTCTGACAAGCAGTCTCCACCGCAGGAACTTGGGTGGGCGGGAGGGCAGGAAATTCCGGAAAAGACGGATGGTGACCGTAGACCACAAAGAATGGAGTTTTGGATGATGACTCATGGTACATGTTGTTATGGGCGAATTCAGCCCAAGGAAGCAACTCTACCCAGTTGTCTTGATTGGCTGAAGAGAACATCCTTATAAAAGTCTCAAGATCTTGATTGACACGTTCAGTTTGTCCGTTAGATTGCGGATGGTAAGAAGATGAGAGTGCTAATCGTATGCCCAAGGTTTTACAAAGGGCTCGCCAGAATCTGGAAACGAATTGTACTCCTCTATCCGACACAATCTCAGAAGGACATCCATGGATACGGAAGATCTCTTTAATGAAATGTTCAGCCAGAGTAGACGAGGAAGGCAAACCAGATAGAGGAATAAAATGAGCCATCTTCGAAAATCTGTCCACCACCACCCAAATAGTGTTATGATTCTTACTAGGTGGTAAGTCAGTAACGAAATCCATACTAATATGGGTCCACGGTTTGGACGGAATGGGTAGTGGTCGCAGCAACCCTGCTGGAGTTCTGCGGGAGGATTTGAACTGGGAACATAGCTCACAGGAAGCAATGAACTCTTTGACGTCCCTCCTCATTGAGGGCCACCAGTAACTTCGAGAGAGAATCTCAAAGGTCTTGTGTTCACCGGCGTGTCCAGAAAAACGAGAGGCATGGAACCACGAAAGGATTTTCCTCCTTAGAGTAGAAGGCACGAGGGTCTTCCCAAATGGTAGCGTTTTGGTGGATGAAGCAGCCAGTGAGATACATTTGGGGTCTAGAATGGTATGGTTAGAAACCTCTTCTATATCAGAGGACGTCACAAAAGCTCTAGATAAAGCGTCAGCTTTTTTGTTCTTGGCAGCTGGTTTGAAGGTTATTATTAATTCAAAACGGGAAAAGAAAAGAGACCATCTTGCTTGACGAGGGTTCAAGCATTGGGCAGACTGGAGATATGACAAGTTCTTATGATCCGTGAAGATCGTCACCGGATGGCGAGCTCCCTCCAATAAGTATCTCCATTCCTCTAATGCAGCTTTGATAGCTAGTAACTCCTTGTCCCCGATAGTATAATTCTTCTCTGCGGGCAGGAGGCCCCGAGAATAGAAGGCACAAGGATGGAATTTTTGCTGTTCCGAGCGTTGAGAGAGAATAGCTCCTAAGCCCACATTAGAGGCATCTACTTCCAGGAAGAAGGGGAGTGTCACATCAGGCTGTCGAAGGATTGGAGCCGAAGAGAAGGACTCTTTTAGTGTTTGAAAGGCTTGAAGAGCCTCAGATGACCATTGCTTAGGATTAGCCCCCTTCCTAGTCAGGGCCACAATAGGAGATGCAATGGAAGAAAAGTCTTGAATGAAGCGTCTATAGTAATTGGCAAAACCTAAAAAACGCTGGATAGCACGAAGAGTAGTTGGCTGGGGCCAATGTAGTACAGCATTCACCTTGTCTGGATCCATCTTCAGGCCAACTCCGGAAACTATATACCCCAAGAATGGAATCTGGGGTAATTCGAATGAACATTTTTCTAATTTACAAAACAATGAATTTTTCCGTAGCCTGGAAAGGACTTCTGCCACATGTTGGTGGTGAGAAGGCAGGTCCTGTGAAAAGATCAATATGTCGTCCAGGTAGACGACGACACATACATATAATAAGTCCCGGAAGATCTCATTGATGAAACCTTGAAAAACAGCGGGGGCATTACACAGCCCGAAAGGCATTACCAGATATTCGTAATGCCCGTCTCTGGTGTTAAACGCTGTCTTCCATTCATCACCGGAACGAATTCTGATTAAATTGTAGGCACCACGAAGATCCAACTTAGTAAAGATACGGGCTCCCTTGATGCGATCGAATAGCTCAGTGATCAGCGGAATGGGATACCGATTCTTGATAGTAATGGCATTGAGTCCACGAAAATCTATGCAAGGGCGTAAAGATCCATCCTTCTTTTTAACGAAGAAGAACCCCGCTCCCGCGGGAGAGGTGGAAGGTCGAATAAACCCACGCTGGAGGTTCTCCTGTATATACTCAGATGTAGCTTGAGTTTCAGGTAACGAGAGTGGATAGACCCGGCCCCTGGGGGGAGTCTTGCCAGGTAGAAGATCGATCGGACAATCCCAAGAACGATGAGGAGGAAGACGTTCAGACTGAGCTTTATCAAAAACATCAGTAAATGAAGCATATTGAGGAGGGAGTCCCGGTGAGGTAGATGAGATGGAAGATTGCTGTACTTTGAGAGGAATGACTTGGGAAAGGCAACGATGGTGACATTCAGACCCCCAAGACGTGACTTGAGGGGTGCGCCAGTCAATCTGGGGAGAGTGACACTGAAGCCATGGAAGGCCTAAGACAATTGGACTAGTCGTAACAGGGAGGATTAAAAACGATATTTCTTCATGATGCAGGGCACCAATCAGAAGGGTTACTGGAGACGTACTCTGGGTGATGAGACCGTTGATGAGACGTGATCCATCTATAGCCGTCACAGTAATGGGTGTTTTTAAGGTAATCACTGGTAGGGACCATTGATTTACTAATGATTTGGAAATAAAATTTCCTGCTGCTCCGGAATCAATCAATGCCTGTGACTCAAAGGTTTTGGTAGCACAGGAAATTGTAACATCAAAGGCGCAGACTTTAGATTTCATGGAAGATGGAGAGGACTCCAGGGACCCTAACTTCACCTCTCCAGAACTAGTTAGGGCCTGGCATTTCCCGATCTCTTAGGGCAAGAGCTGAGCATATGAGTGGAATCAGCACAATAGATACAGAGTCTATTCTTTACTCTTCGTTTCCTCTCCTCTGAAGATAATTTGGAACGTCCTATCTCCATGGGAATCACAGAGGGTGAAACTGGACGAAATTGAGGGTTAGAACGAAGAGGTGCTTTAGCAGAAGTTGTTTTCTCAGCCTCTCTTTCACGAAATCTCATATCAACACGATGGCAAAGAGAGATCAGATCTTCAAGTGACGAAGGAAGCTCCTGGGTAGTCAGTGCATCTTTAATTTTATCGGAGAGCCCCTGCCAGAAGGCGGCAACTAGGGCTTCAGTGTTCCACTGAAGTTCAGAGGCTAAGATCCTAAATTGAATGACGTACTGTCCTACTGTATGAGATCCTTGTCGCAGACGGAGGATGCTGGAAGCAGCGGAGGTCACACGACCTGGTTTATCGAACACACTTCGGAATGTAGAAATGAATTTGGCACTATCTTGCAATATTGGGTCGTTTCTTTCCCACAGAGGGGAGGCCCAAGCCAGGGCTTGTCCAGAAAACAAAGAGATAAGATAGGCCACTCTGGAACGATGGGTAGAAAAATTTTGAGGTTGGAGCTCAAAATGGACTGAACATTGGTTAAGGAAACCCCTACAAGTTTTGGGGTCCCCATCGTACTTTGACGGAGTAGGCAGGTGAAGCGTAGAAGCTGTAGACACCTGGGATGGCACTGGGGAAACGGAGGAAAGCACAGGAGCCTCAGTAGTAGCTGTCACGGTCTGTCCAGATGTTCCTTGGGAGGTTAACGATTGATAACACTGAAGTAACAGCTGTTGGCGGGCATCCTGTTGCTCCACACGGCTGACCAGATGCTGCAGCATCTCTTTGGCTGTAGGTTCCGTATCTGGGTCTGTCATGGCCTGATCTTACTGTCACGGGCACTAGGAGTCTTTACCCAGGGATCACCAGGTGGTAGGCTTACCAGAGCAATGTAGATGGTAATAGGGTACTCTGGTAGCTGGGTGATCACGGAACAGGAAACAGCAGATGATGGGATGCTCAGGAAAGTCTATGACTAGCAGCACTGGTAATATGGAGGTAATAGTACACGAGGAACTGTAGGACAAGGACACGTGAAGGTAGTCAGTGGTCTGCGATAGCAAGTTGTACCACTGCTATAGTGAGGGGGAATGTCCAACAGAAACGAGGAGGTGATGAGAGTCAGCGGTCTGCGGATAGCAAGTGGTACCGCTGTCTGAGTGAAGGAATGGAATCCAAGTGGAGGTATCCGGGGAGTCAGTGGTCTGCGATAGCAAGTTGTACCACTGCTATGTGAGAGGATACTGGAACAGGTGATACCGGAAACAGGGATCAGTGGTCTGCTACTAGCAAGTTGTACCACTGAATATATATGTGAGGAGGTGCACGGGGAGAGACTGCAACACAGGATATACACAGGCACCTTATACACGATCCACAGTAACATGCACAATATATATAAATGACTGAACAGGTCTGCAAATATAGGTAGTCTCTTGAAGTAGTCCAGCACAAGTTAACACAGTCAATGATGGCAATAGACTCAGCGGGTAGCAGACTCCAGAGGAGAACCAACACAGTCCAGCAAGATATGCAATACACCAGCACAGTCAATGAGAAGTATGCATACCGTGGTTCAGAAGCAGGCAGTCAGATAAGAGTGCAGCGATACCTGAGCGGCCGGAGGACGGCTGGATGAGAAGTCCCAGGATAGATGAGGCAGCGGTCTAGCAGGTGCAGCGCACAGATAAGTAGACCAACAGGGACACGAATCCACAGGAATCAGTAACACGTGGAACTGGACTCAAGGAGGACCCAGGAGAGTGGAGATGATCCAGCAGAGGAGTAGTTGATGAGATATAAATCCAATGCTGACAGGAGGGTAGACCAGCGGGACACGTGAAGGCGTGGAGAGCGGGTCAGCAGAAGATGGGTGATAGCGCGGTCAGCAGCAGCAGAACTCTGCGGTACACGGAGGTAACCAGTAGCAACCAATAGGTGTCAGTAGCGATGGAACACGGGAGAGCAGAGTAGGCCAGGAGCCGTTGATCACGGAGAGTAGCGAATGGCAATGAGAGCAGCAGTCTCGAGGAAACACAGGAGAGCTGAGGAGAGACTGCAGTGCACAGGGGCAGCGGATAGGAATCAGCTAACTTGTCACGATGATGAACACAGGCGAGTTGTAGGCTGGAGGCTGTAGTGCACGGAAGCAGCGGATAGACATCAGCTAACAGTCACGATGATGAACACAGGCGAGTTGTAGGCTGGAGGCTGTAGTGCACGGAAGCAGCGGATAGACATCAGCTAACAGTCACGATGATGAACACAGGCGAGTTGTAGGCTGGAGGCTGTAGAGCACGGAAGCAGCGGATAGGAATCAGCTCACGGACTTGATGAGGAACAGGTGAGTGGATGTAAAGTAAAGGTTGGAGTGCACGGAGGCAGCGGGTAGGAACCAGCAAACAGTCACAGTGAAATATAATAGCGTGATGTGGATTAGAGGACTGTAGTGCACGGAGGCAGCGGATAGGAATCAGCAAACAGTCACAATGATATGTAATAGCGTTGAAGTGGTTTGGAAGACTGTAGTGCACGGAGGCAGCGGATAGGAATCAGCAAACAGTCACGATGATACAGTTGATGGTAGAAGTGGTATGGGAACCACAGTAGTAGAAGTGGTTTGGAAACCACAGAGGTAGAAGTGGCTTGGAAACCACAGGAATCAGCAGCGCTGAAAACACGAGGAATACAGGAACACCTTCAGAGACTCATAGGGAATGAGACTCCAAGATCAGGCAACGTGGTGTTGACCACAGGTGCTTAATATAGGGAGTGTTGCCTGATCTGCCAATTGAGTTAAAGGGACATACACTGAAGTATAGGAAAGGGCTGCGCATGCGCCGACCCTCAGGATGGAGGACGGCCACGGTTCCTAAATGTCCGGGAAGAGGCACTCACGGTCCGGTGAGTGACACCAAGAAAGCGTTGGATAGCTTTCAACCCAGTGGGCAAGGGCCAATCCACAATTGCTCTCAGTTTAGCTGGGTCCATTCTTGTGCTCAAGAGGATGTAGCCTAAGAAAGGAATCTGAGGTTGCTCGAAAAGGCACTTTTCAAGTTTACAGAAGAGGTTGTGTTCTCTCAGACGAGTCAGGACTTGACCTACATGCTCCCTATGTAAAGGGAGGTCTTGAGAAAATATCAGAATATCGTCTAGGTAGATGATGACGAATTGATAGAATAGGTCTTGGAAAATATCATTCATGAGGGTTTGGAATACAGCTGGAGCATTACAAAGCCCAAAGGGCATTACAAGATATTCAAAATGCTCATCGTGTGTGCTAAAAAGGCTGTTTTCCATTCGTCACCTGCTTTAAAACGAACGAGATTGTAGGCCCCTCGTAAATCTAATTTGGTGAACACAGTAGCGCCTTTAATGCAGTTGAACAGCTCGGAGATGAGGGGTAACGGATACCTATTCTTAACGGTAATAGCATTAAGTCCTCGAAAGCCAATGCATGGCCGGAGGCCGCCATCCTTCTTTTTAACGAAAAAGAATCCAGCTCCAGCTGGAGAGGTGATCTTCCGGATAAAACCTTTTTTCAGGTTTTCTTGAATATATGTAGACATTGCCTGGGTCTCAGGAAGAGAAAGGGGATATACACGTCCACGAGGAATAGGTTTGTCAAGAAGAAGCTCGATTCCACAATCCCAAATGTGACAAGGGGGAAGCTTGGTTGCCTCCTTTTCATAGAAGACGTCTGCATACTGTTGGTATTGAGGAGGCAAAGATGGTAATGACAATGCAGTGGTTAGATGAAGAAGTACTACTTTCTTCAGACAGTGAGACTGACACAGTGATCCCCAGGACAAAATTTGAGCAGTATGCCAGTCCAGAGTTGGGGAGTGGAGACGTAACCATGGCAGACCTAACACAAGGGAATTGATGGTCTTTGGAATCCTGCACCAGGAAAAAATATCCTTCCTAGTTCTTCCAATCTGAAGGGTGAGGGGAACAGTCCGGAACTGAATGAAGCCTCCTGGAATATTACTGCCATTGATGGCTGTGAGGCGTACAGGATGTTCCAGTGGTCTAGTAAGAATATGATATTTATCAACCACAGTGGCGGCAATAAATTTACCGGCTGCACCAGAAACCAGAAAGGCATCCAGCGGAATAGAGAGATTCCCAAACAACAGAAAAACAGACAACAAGAGGTTCTCTTTCTGATGAGAACTGTTGAGGGAAAAATCAAACAGACCTAACAGGGTTCCCACTTGCTCTGTTTGGTCTGAGCGTTTTCCCGGACGCGTAGGACAACTACTGATGCAATGGGCCTTCCCTCCACAATAGAGGCCCAGATTATTTTTTAAATCTTCTCTCTCTCTCTCACTTGGAGAGAGAGAGATGGGACCTACCCACTTGCATGGGTTCTTTTGGGGGCTTAGAGGTCCCTAAGTTCTGGAAAACAGGGCGATGATTAGGACACCGAATCTGTTCCTTTTCTTGAACCCTCTTCTTGAAGCAAAGATCTATTTTGACACACAATGAGATCAGATCATCCAAGGAAGATGGGAGGTCACGGGAAGCCAACACGTCTTTTATTTGATCAGATAAGCCTTGCCAGAACGTGGCCACCAGCACTTCGTCATTCCAGCACAGCTCGGAGGCCATTGTCCTAAGTAAGATAGCATATTGTCCCCCAGAATGAGAGCCTTGGCGTAAACGGAGAATTCCTTTAGCTGCACTGGAAAGCCAACCAGGTTCATCAAAAATGTTTTTGAAGGTTGTCAGAAATTCTGTATAATTTTGCAGCAAGGGGTCATTCTTCTCCCATAGGGTTGAGGCCCAGGCCAGGGCTTGACCAGAAAGAAGGGACAGAATGTAGGCAATTTTTGCCCTATCCGTAGGAAAGTTTCTGGGCAATAATTCGAAGTGAATTGCGCACTGATTCATGAATCCTCTACATGACTTGGGGTACCCATTGTACAAAGGAGGATTAGGAATTTGTGGGTACACGGTAGTTGCAGGGCCGGATTTACCGCTAGGCAACCTAGGCACCTGCCTAGGGTCTAGCGGTTCTCGGGCGCCCAGCTGGGGGGGACAAGAGCAAATTTTTAAAAAAACAAATTCGGCCCCTCCCCCCACTCGTGGGGGGTCGGGTGCCACGAGTCGGGGGAGGGGGGGTCGGGTGCCGCGATTCGGGGGAGGGGCCACACGGGGCTAGTTTGGTGGCTGGTCTCCTCCTCTGTGTCACATGGGACGTGCACCACATGACAGGTGTCGTCCCATGTGTGAAGGGGATGAAGACTCCAGTCCACAGTTCCTAGATGGAAAAAAGTAAGTTGGGGAGGGGTAGGGTAGTATATTAATAGTGTGTGCATTATGTGTGTGTGAGGGGCCACTGTCTGTATGTATTGTGTGTGTGTGAGGGGCCACTGTCTGTGTGTATTATGTGTGTGTGAGGGGCCACTGTCTGTGTATTATGTGTGTGTGAGGGGCCACTATGTGCATGTATTATGTGTGTGTGAGGGGCCACTGCGTGCGTGTATTATGTGTGTGTGTGAGGGGCCACTGCGTGCGTGTATTGTGTGTGTGAGGGGCCACTGCGTGCGTGTATTATGTGTGTGAGGGGCCACTGCGTGCGTGTATTATGTGTGTGAGGGGCCACTGCGTGCGTGTATTATGTGTGTGTGGGTGGGGCCACTGCGTGCGTGTATTGTGTGTGTGTGAGGGGCCACTGCGTGCATGTATTATGTGTGTATGAGGGGCCACTGCGTGCGTGTATTATGTGTGTGTGAGGGGCCACTATGTGTGTGAATGGGGGGCCCAAACCGATATCTTGACTAGGGCCCCATGAGGTGTAAATCCGGCTCTGGGTAGTTGTGTTAGCAGAAGACTCAGCAGATGTCTTAGATTTATGGGAGGATGCCAGAGTGTCCTGAAAAAAATCCAGGCGAGACAATACATCCTGCATGAGACGATCTTGATTGGTCTCTTGTTTTTCCACTCTCCCTATTAGGTGTTGAAATAGGTCCTTGGAAGAGGCATCGTCCATAGTGTTCATTTACTTTTTTGGGTCAGTGCAAACTATTATGATGCTGGTAGTTACAGGTCTGATGGTCAGAGCAGGCCTGTACACGACCTGATGCTGAGTTTACTAGGTTCAGAATAAGGAGGCAAGACAATGCAATGAAAAAATAAATAAATAAATAAATAAAAAAAATTATATATATATATATATATATATATATATATATATATACACAGATGACAATTAGCCACGGCGGAGTGTGACAAGAATAAACACAATAACAGTCTTGTTATATGCACATGAACAGACTTGCAGCAGGCTGTGAATCAGTAGAGGCACAATAGAGAGAAAACAAAGTCTTTGTAATATGCACAAGATGTGACTTGCAGCAGGGGAGTCCCAGTAGAAGTGCTCCAGCACTAGGTAGAGAAATGAAAACTCAAACACAGGAAAGACACAGGGTCAGGATACACAGGAGTCCAAGGAATCAGGCTAGCAACAAGTTGCACTGACAGTGAGCAGATGTCAGGGCTGAGTTTAAATAGAGCAGGTTAGAGTGACCCGCCCTGAGGGTGAGTCATGTGATTCACAGAAAAACAGAGCAGACAGACAAGTAACAAAACCTGGTCAGGATTGTTACACAATCATACCAAGATTGGGGTTGGCAATCATACCATTGATGTTGGTAATCATACCAACAGTTTCAGAATACACCAGCACAGCAAAATAATCTGATACATTTAACAAATCAATATGTATACACAAACATACATTCATAAATATATGGAGGTATGACTGATAAGAAACATATTTGTACTCATACTTGTTCTTAATTTTGAGTTGAAATAGATACCCAAGTCCATCTGCAGATTTCTATATACAAAGGGCTCTTCATTAAGGAGAGCAAAGCAAAAAAAAAAGGAGTAACTTTGCACCTCTACAAAACCATGTTGCATTGGAGGGGGTGGTCAATTTAGAATGTGGTGACAAATTTATAGTTGGGGTACGGCATGTCCTAGATGAACTTTACATTTCAGTGTACAAATAAAGCTATCAAGTATTTGTGTGTTACATGACAAAAAACTCAGTATTTTCTTTATGTGCAAAATAATAAACTAGTTTGCACTCCTTGCATTGTAACATGGTTTTGCCCAGGATAAAATTTACTCATTTTTTTGTCTTGCTCTTCTTAATGACTCAGGCCCAAAATGTTGAAAAAGGGTCACAAAAAGATCTAGAAGTTACTTGTTAATGTATGGTGTGAAAGTTGGGGTGTCATTTGAATCAGTTTGTTTTGACACATTGCAACTGAAAGATCCATTCACATTACTTTTGCAGACTGTCTTGTTTTAAACATCTTTTCTAATTTTGCCTTTTTATTTTTCTAGTCCTAAATATCTCAAGCAGGATGGGTCCACATCATGGAAAGTGTTCCCTGCTGTAGTGTCTAGCTTAAAATGTGTAATTCACATACACAAGAACTCACAGATGGTCTTGCCCACATAATTATTTGGGGACCATGTATACTACTCTGTAATTCTGCCATTTACAAACACTGTTATCTGAAATTCCTCATTGAGGCTCTCTGATTTAGGAAAGAGATAAGGTTCTTATGTGGGATATTAGGGGGGGGAGCAGGATTATTTAAGAAATGATTGTCTACTGTCTGCAGCCATCTAGGTGGGTTACTTGTTTCCTTAAAGTTGCTATACATCAATCAATCTCACCTATATGTAAATGCTTGCTTACCAGGTAAAACATCCCTTAAAGCTGGGCCAGACTTAATGACGTTTCACTAACACTGACAAAATCTGAAAGATTTTCAATGGGATTTCTTAAATAATTTCTTCACATATACTTCTATCGATCACTTCTATTAAAATGCTCTTGAGACTGCAAAACAAACATACTGTCACAGGATTAGAACACTGGTAGTTACCTGCTTTTATTGGCACTGTTCACGAAAGAGGTGCGCAGTGTAATGTGCCTCCGGTCTTCACCATGGACTCCCGCAACGGGGTTTGGATTTCACTGCGGGAGATATGCAGGCTGCGGTCCTCCAACGAGGCATTGGAGAGTAAAGGGTAGTTAGACAGGCCGGTTCGGTAATGTGCTGACAGTGAAGGTACACCAGGGTGACCCAGGAAGAATTGTCTCAGACAAGCTGGGTCAATATGATTCGGGCAGCATGGTACACAAGGGAGCTCCAGAGAGAATGGTCACGGTCAGCAGGGTCAAACACTAGGAGAAAATCAGAGCCAAGTTTAACCTGAAACAGGTCAGGAACAAGCCGGGTCATGCACAGGAAATCAGTAGCATAGGAGCAAGGTAAGTAGCGCTGGAGCTGGGGAACCGAATACTCTGGCACCAATATAGTGCCAGAGGCATCCTTTTATAGAATGAGGCGCCAGATAATTCACAGGATGCTGCCAGAGTTTTCTGTAATGTCCCGTTGCCAAGCAATGGTATGCGCATGCCCCCTGTGTACATGTACATGTTCCTCAAACAATACTAATTCATCCCCGCTGGAATCCACCATCGCAGAAGTCTGTGTACTTTGATGTAATTGCCGATAATGGCCTTCCTCATGGAATTTGAAGTTCATTTTATGGCAGAGCTGTCACGATTTTTGGCCAATTATTTTATCCCAGCCCAAATGTCAAAATGTTGTGCTGACTCATCTGCATCACCACTGGGTGTCTTAAGAAAGCTTAGTTTATTCCTAGAAGCAGTTGTCAGAGAAACTGAAGGAGGAGACGTCGTTGTGTCATGTACCATTTGAGCTGTCAGCCTGCTGATAGGAGCTCATTGCATCTCTTGTGATCTGGGACAGTGGGAAATAAAGACATAACTCTTAAACCTAGGATCAAGCACAGCTGGCAAAATGTAGTGATTGTCACAGGCACTAGGAGTTTTACCCAGAATTCACCAGGTGGAATTTCACTTTACTAGAGGCGCGGAGTCTAACACAGTGGCTGGTCTTCTCCAGGAACTCCCACAAGGGAGTATGGTTTTAGCGGCTGCCACTGTGCAGGTCGCGGCCCTCTGGGAAGTGTGGTGAATATACGGAACTGTACAACTGAATAGGACAGGGAATGTCAATGATATAAATGCAGAGTCTCTGAACAATGGAAACAATGGTAACACGGTAGACTGATGAGCAGTAATAAAAGGAGGAAAAAGTTCCAAAGTGCATTAGCACACAGGTAGCATACAGCAGACCAATATATGACAACTGGATAAAGTCTATGGAGGGACCAATCAATAATGCAGCAGGAGAGTCAGCGACTCGCAGCTATATTTCAGAGGCACTATAGGCTTTAGTCCTAATAACAGGTACCATGCAAAATAGTAGGGTAAGCTGCTCCTGACATATGTTCCCGCTGGTAACTGTAAAGACTTGTGCAGATGCTGGTATAATACTAGATAGCGTGGAGCGGTCTGCGGCTAGCAAGTTGTACCACTAATATGAAGAGAAGACTTGTTCGGGTGCAGGTATGTTACAAGGTAGCGTGAAGTGGTCTGCGACTAACAAGTTGTACCACTGATATTGAGAGAAGACTTGTCCGGGTGCAGGTATGTTACAAGGTAGCGTGAAGTGGTCCGCGGCTAGCAAGTTGTACCACTGATATGGAGAGAAGACTTGTCCGGGTGCAGGTATGTTATAAGGTAGCGTGAAGTGGTCTGCGGCTAGCAAGTTGTACCACTGATATGGAGAGACGACTTGTCCGGGTGCAGGTATGTTATAAGGTAGCGTGAAGTGGTCTGCGGCTAGGAAGTTGTACCACGATATGGAGAGAAGGCTTGTCCAGGTGCAGGTATGTTATCAGGTAGTGTAGAGTGGTCTGCGACTAACAAATTGTACCACGATATGGAGAGAAGGCTTGTCCAGGTGCAGGTATGTAACAAGGTAGTGAGGAGTGGTCTGCGGCTGACAAGTTGTACCACGATATGGAGAGAAGGCTTGTCCAGGCGCAGGTATGTTCCACAGCAGACAGAGGGCACGAGTAGAAACTGGAAACACCTCAGAGTCACAAGGGAATGAGAACCAAAGAACAGGCAACGGTAATAGAGTAACAGGTGCCTTAAGTAGTGAGAGGTGATTGATTGACCAATGAGACTATGAGCAAGGTTTTAACAGTTCGTGGTTTCTGCACATGCGCAATCCTTGGTCAAGATGGCGGACGGCCGCTGCGCCGAACAGGCGCCGGAAAGAGAAAGAGAGACCCATGTCCCAAACCAGAGGCACTAACCGTCCGGTGAGTGACAGTACCCCCCCTTTTAAAGGTGGGCACAGAACACTTGGAACCGGGTTTGCCCGGATATTTGGTATAAAACTTTTTTAGAAGTGCTGGAGCATTAAGGTCATCCGCACGGATCCAAGTTTGCTCCTCCGGACCAAAGCCTTTCCAATGCACCAAAAAGCGAAGAACTCCTCTAGAAATTTTAGAATCAAGTATATGAGTAATCTCAAACTCCTCCTCTTGTTGAACTTGAACTGGGCGAGGTGCTGAAGAAGGAACAGAGAATCGGTTGATGATAAGAGGCTTGAGTAATGAAACGTGAAAAGAGTTGGAGATGTGAAGGTTCTTACGCAATAACAGCTTAAAACAAACAGGATTTATCACCTGAATGATTTTATATGGACCAATAAAACGTGGAGCAAACTTCATAGAAGGAACCTTTAGGCGAATATTCTTGGTAGAGAGACATACACGATCTCCAATTTTGAGTGCTGGAATTGCTCGCCTCTTTTTAACGACAAAAAATTTATATCTTGAAGATGCCTTCTTCTCAGAGGATCTAACCTGAGCCCAAATGGATTTTAAACTTTTGACATAATACATTAACAGCAGCAACCTGGGAGGGAGGGAGGGAAGGAAATTCTGGGAAAGACAGATGGTGACCGTATACCACAAAGAATGGTGTTTTAGAAGATGATTCATGATACATGTTATTATGGGCAAATTCCGCCCATGGAAGCAAGTCTACCCAATTGTCCTGATTGGCTGAAGAAAAAATTCTAATTTAAGTTTCTAGGTCTTGGTTGACTCTCTCGGTCTGTCCATTCGATTGAGGATGGTATGAGGATGATAATGACAATCGAATGCCTAAGGTCTTGCAAAGGAGCTCGCCAAAATCTGGAGACAAACTGTACTCCTCTATCCGAAACAATTTCAGATGGACATCCATGAAGTCGAAATATTTCTTTGATAAAATGATCAGCCAATGTAGAAGAAGAAGGTAACCCTATCAAAGGGACGAAATGAGCCATCTTAGAGAATTTATCGACTACCACCCAAATGGTATTCACTTTTTTGCTGAGAGGAAGATCAGTAACAAAATCCATACTTATATGGGTCCATGGTTTGGAAGGAATAGGTAGTGGTTGAAGTAATCCCGCCGGTGTTCTACGGGAAGACTTAAATTGGGAACAAACATCACAAGCGGCCACAAACTCCTTGACATCTTTCCTAATAGATGGCCACCAGTAACTCCGAGAGAGAATCTCTAATGTTTTTCGTACTCCAGAATGCCCAGCAAAACGAGAGGAATTATACCATGACAGAATCTTCTTTCGAAGAAGTGGTGGCACAAAGGTTTTTCCAAACGGTAGAACATTGGTGGAAGAAGCAGCTAAACTCACACATTTAGGATCAAGTATAGGATGATCAAAACAATCTTCAATATCGGAGGAAGAAGCAACCACCCGAGACAATGCATCCGCTTTTTTATTCTTGGAAGCAGGTTTGAAGGTTATATTTAAATCAAAACGAGAGAAAAAAAGTGACCATCTTGCTTGTCGGGGGTTCATACATTGAGCTGACTACAGATAGAGAAGATTTTTGTGGTCAGTAAATATAGTCACGGGGTGACAAGCACCCTCCAGCAGGTATCTCCATTCCTCCAAAGCCATTTTAATGGCCAATAACTCCTTATCCCCGATAGTATAATTCTTCTCAGCAGGTAATAGACTTCGAGAATAAAAAGCACAAGGATGGAATTTCTTTTGTACCGATCTCTGAGATAGAATGGCCCCTAGTCCAACATTAGAGGCATCCACCTCCAGGAAGAATGGAAGAGTCACATCAGGTTGTCGAAGAATAGGAGCAGTTGAGAACGCCTTCTTGAGGAACTGAAATGCTTGAAGAGCCTCAGGAGGCCATTGCTTGGTATTAGCACCCTTATGGGTAAGGGCCACTATAGAAGAGACAATGGAAGAAAATCCTTGAATGAAACGTCGATAATAGTTAGCAAATCCTAAAAAGCGTTGAATAGCTCTGAGTGTAGTTGGCTGGGGCCAATGTAAAACTGCATTCACTTTCTCCGGATCCATTTCTAGACCTACTCCAGACACAATATATCCTAAGAAAGGAATCTGGGATAAATCCAAGAAACATTTCTCCAACTTACAAAATAATAAATTTCTCCGAAGTCTAGAAAGAACCTCTGCCACGTGCTGTCGATGAGATGAAATATCTTGAGAAAATATCAATATGTCGTCTAGGTAGACAACGACACAAACATATAATAAGTCCCGGAAAATCTCATTCACAAATCCCTGGAAGACAGCTGGGGCGTTACATAACCCAAATGGCATGACAAGATATTCATAGTGTCCATCCCTGGTGTTAAAAGCTGTCTTCCATTCATCTCCGGCCTTAATCCGAATTAAGTTGTAAGCACCACGAAGATCCAGCTTGGTGAATATCCGAGCTCCCTTGAAGCGGTCAAAAAGTTTAGTAATTAACGGAAAAGGGTAACGATTTTTGATGGTTATGGCATTGAGACCTCAATAATCTATACAAGGCCTTAATAACCCGTCCTTCTTCTTAACGAAAAAGAAACCCGCTCCAGCGGTGGAAATGGATGGCCGAATAAACCCACGATGGAGATTTTCCTTGACATAGTCAAACATCGCTTGAGTCTCTGGTAACGAGGGAGGATAAACACGACCCCTTGGAGGATTCTTACCAGGTTGCAAGTCTATTGGACAATCCCAAGCCCGATGAGGCGGAAGACGTTCTGACTGGGCTTTATCAAATACATCAGCAAATGAAGCATACTGTGGAGGAAGACCAGGCAAACAAGGTTCTATAGAGGATTTATTTATTTTCACGGGAAAAACTTGAGTCAGACATCTAGAATGACAAGGTGGACCCCAGGAAATAACTTGCAGAATGTTCCAATCAATTTATGGAGAATGGAGTTGAAGCCACGGAAGGCCAAGTACAATAGGACTAGTGGTAACAGGGAGAATCAAAAAAGAAATTTGCTCTTGGTGTAAGACCCCGATTTGAAGGGTTAATGGAAAGCACGTTGAATAATAATTCCATTGATAATTCGTGAACCATCTATGGCCATGACGGCAATAGCTGTTTTTAAAGGAGTCACTGGTAAGGACCACTGACACACTAGGGAACTTGAAATAAAACTTCCAGTGGCTCCAGAGTCCAGAAGTGCTTGAGTTGTAAAAGACCTAGTGGAAGTAGAAATAGTAACAGCAAACAAACAAGTTTTAGAATCCATATGACATGGAGAGGATTCCAGGGACCCCAACCTTACCTCTCCAGAACAGGTTAGGGCCTCGCGTTTCCAGACTTTTTAGGACAAAAGTTCAGCATATGATTAGGATCATCACAATAGATACAGAGTTTATTCTTTAATCGTCGTTCCCTCTCCTCTGGAGTCAATCTAGAACGTCCCACCTCCATGGGTTCTATTGGTGGCGGGGAATGACGAAATCGGGATGCCAAGCGGACAGGTATTTTAGATAAAGACTCCCTTTCAGAATTTCTTTCTCGGAATCTCATGTCCACTTGGTTACACACAGATATCTGTCACGGGCACTAGGAGTCTTTACCCAGGGATCACCAGGTGATGGGCTTACCAGAGTAGTATAGATGGTAATATGGTACTCTGGTAGCGGGGTGATCACGGAACAGGAGACAGCAGATGATAGAGATGCTCGTGAAAGTCTATGACTAGCAGCACTGGTAATATATATGTAGTAATACACGAGGAACTGAATGGACAAAGGAAACGTGAGGGTAGTCAGTGGTCTGCGGTAGCAAGTTGTACCACTGCTATAGTGAGGAGGAATGTCCAACAGCAACGAGGAGGTGATGAGAGTCAGCGGTCTGCGATTAGCAAGTTGTACCGCTGTCTAGGTGAAGGAATGGAATCCAGGTGGAGGTATCCGGGGAGTCAGTGGTCTGCGTTAGCAAGTTGTACCACTGCTATGTGAGAGGACACTGGAACAGGTGACACAGGAAACAGGGATCAGTGGTCTGCCTCTAGCAAGTTGTACCACTGAATATATATGTGAGGAGGAGCACGGGGAGAGACTGCAATACAGAGGATACACGGGCACCCTGAACTTGATCCACGATGACATGCACAATATAGTAATGACTGAACAGCACTGCACAATAATACAAAGTCACAGGAACTATCCGGGCAAAAGATGATGGCAATAGTCTCAGCGGATAGTAAGCGCCAGAGGAAAACAACTCAGTCCAGCAAGATATGCAATACACCAACACAGTCAATGAGAAGTATGCATACCGTGGTTCAGGAGCAGGCTGTCAGACAGGAGTGCAGAGATACCTGAACGGCTGGAGGCCGGCAGGATGCGAAGTCCCAGGAGGGTGAAGCGGTAATCAAGAAGGTGCAGCGCACAGGTAGGTAGACCAGCAGGGATAGCAACAAATACTCAGGAAGCAGTAGTATGTAGAACTGGACTCCTGGAGGACCCTGAAGAGTAGAGATGGTCTAGACGAGATGTAAGCAGCGAGGCGTAGATCCGTTGCAGACTGGCGAGTAGACACCGGCAGGAACACTGAGAAGCACGGAGAGCGGATCAGCTGCTGCAGACACGAGTAGAACTGAGGAGTAGCAGCCAGCAGGACTCTGCAGGTACACGGAGGTAGCGGGTAGAAATCAGCAGGTGCAGTCACGATGAAACACGGGAGAGTAGAGCTGAGCTGGAACTGTTGAGCACGGAGAGCAGCAGATAGGAATCAGCTGGTGCAGTCTCGATGAAACACAGGAGAGTTGAGGTGAGCTGAAGACTGTAGTGCACGGAGGCAGCGGATAGGAATCAGCTAATACAGTCACGATGAAACACAGGAGAGTTGAAGTGAGCTGAAGACTGTAGTGCATGGAGGCAGCGGATAGGAATCAGCTAAACAGTCACGATGAAACACAGGAGAGTTGAAGTGGTCTGAAGACTGTAGTGCACGGAGGCAGCGGATAGGAATCAGCTAAACAGTCACGATGAAACACAGGAGAGTTGAAGTGGTCTGAAGACTGTAGTGCCCGAAGGCAGCGGATAGGAATCAGCTAAACAGTCACGATGAAACACAGGAGAGTTGAAGTGGTCTGAAGACTGTAGTGCACGGAGGCAGCGGATAGGAATCAGCTAAACAGTCACGATGAAACACAGGAGAGTTGAAGTGGTCTGGAAACCACAGGGAAGTTGAAGTGGTCTGGAAACCACAGGGAAGTTGAAGTGGTCTGGGAACCACAGGAATCAGCTGAGCTGAATACACGAGGAAACACAGGAACACCTTCAGAGGCTCATGGGGAATGAGACTCCAAGATCAGGCAACGAGGTATGGAACTCAGGTGCTTTAAATAGGGAGCGTTGCCTGATCAGCCAATTAACTAAAGGGACAGGTACTGAAGGTTTGAAAGGGCTGCGAATGGTTTGAAGGTTATGATTAATTCGAAACGAGAAAAGAAAAGAGACCATCTTGCTTGACGAGGATTCAAGCATTGGGCAGACTGTAGGTATGACAAGTTCTTATGATCCGTGAAAATCGTCACAGGGTGACGAACTCCTTCCAACAAGTATCTCCACTCCTCTAATGCTACTTTGATAGCCAGCAACTCCTTGTCCCCGATAGTGTAATTTTTCTCCGCAGGCAGGAGACCCCGAGAGTAAAAGGCACAAGGATGGAATTTTTGTTGCTCCGATCGTTGGGAGAGAATGGCTCCTAAGCCAACATTAGAGGCATCTACTTCTAGGAAGAAGGGAAGTGTCACATCAGGCTGGCGAAGAATGGGAGCAGAGGAGAAGGACTCTTTAAGAAATTGAAAGGCTTGGAGAGCCTCGAATGACCATTGCTTAGTATTGGCCCCTTTACGAGTCAGGGCCACAATCGGAGATGCAATGGATGAGAAGTCTTGAATGAAGCGTCTATAGTAATTGGCAAAACCTAAAAAACGCTGGATGGCACGAAGGGTAGTTGGCTGGGGCCAATGTAATACAGCATTCACCTTTTCTGGATCCATTTGTAGGCCAACTCTGGAAACAATATACCCCAAAAATGGAATCTGGGGCAACTCGAATGAACATTTTTCTAGTTTGCAGAATAATGAATTTTTCCGGAGTCTGGAAAGGACCTCTGCCACATGTTGGTGATGAGAAGGCAGGTCCTGTGAAAAGATCAATATGTCGTCCAGGTAGACAACGACACATACATATAACAAGTCCCGAAAGATCTCATTAATGAAGCCCTGGAAAACAGCGGGGGCATTACACAACCCGAAAGGCATTACTAGATATTCATAATGCCCATCTCTGGTGTTGAACGCTGTCTTCCATTCGTCACCGGACCGGATTCTAATTAAATTATAGGCACCACGAAGATCCAACTTGGTAAAGATCCGAGCTCCCATGATGCGATCAAATAACTCAGTGATCAACGGAATGGGATACCGATTTTTAATAGTAATGGCATTGAGTCCACGAAAATCTATGCAGGGGCGTAGTGATCCATCCTTCTTTTTTACGAAGAAGAACCCGTCTCCAGCGGGAGAGGTGGAAGGTCGAATAAACCCTCGCTGGAGATTCTCTTGGATGTAATCAGATGTAGCTTGAGTTTCAGGTAACGAAAGTGGATACACCCGACCCCTAGGAGGAGTCTTGCCAGGTAGAAGATCGATCGGACAATCCCATGAACGATGAGGAGGAAGACGTTCAGACTGAGCTTTATCAAAAACATCGGCAAATGAAGCATACTGAGGAGGAAGTCCCGTTGAGGAAGATGAGATGGAAGATTGCTGTATTTTAAGAGGAATGACTTGAGAAAGACAACGATGATGACATTCAGCTCCCCAAGACGTAACTTGAGGAGTGCGCCAGTCAATCTGGGGAGAATGACATTGAAGCCATGGACGGCCTAAGACAATCGGACTTGTCGTAACAGGAAGAATTAAAAACGAAATCTCTTCATGGTGTAGCACACCAATCTGAAGCGTTACTGGAGACGTACTCTGGGTGATGAGACCATTGATGAGACGTGATCCATCTATAGCAGTCACAGTAATCGGTGTTTTCAAAGTAATCACTGGTAGGGACCATTGATTCACTAGGGATTTAGAAATGAAATTTCCTGCTGCTCCAGAATCAATCAATGCTTGAGACTCGTAACATCAAAAGCGCAGACTTTTAATTTCGTAGAAGATGGAGAGGACTCCAGGGACCCTAACTTCACCTCTCCAGAACTAGTTAGGGCCTGGCATTTCCCGATTTCTTAGGGCAAGAACTGAGCATATGTGTGGAATCAGCACAATAGATACAAAGTCTATTCTTTACTCTTCGGTTCCTCTCCTCTGAAGTTAATTTGGAACGTCCTATCTCCATGGGGATCACAGGAGATGAAGGTGGACGAAATTGAGGGGTTGAGCGAAGAGGTGCTTTAACTGAAGTTGTTTTCTCAGATTCCCTTTCACGAAACCTCATGTCTACACGATGGCAAAGAGAAATCAAATCTTCTAATGACGTAGGAAGCTCTTGGGTAGTCAGTGCATCTTTAATTTTATCGGAGAGCCCCTGCCAGAAGGCGGCAATTAATGCTTCAGTGTTCCACTGAAGTTCAGAGGCTAATATCCTAAATTGAATGATGTACTGGCCTATTGTACGAGAACCCTGACGTAAACGGAGGATGCTGGAAGCAGCGGAGGTCATGACCTGGTTCATCGAATACACTTCGGAACATAGAAATGAATTTGGCACTATCTTGTAATACAGGATCGTTTCTCTCCCACAGAGGGGAAGCCCAAGCCAGAGCTTGTCCAGAAAACAATGAAATAAGATAGGCCACTCTGGAACGATGGGTAGAAAAATTTTGAGGTTGGAGCTCAAAATGAACTGAGCATTGGTTGAGAAAACCCCTACAAGTTTTGGGGTCTCCATCGTATTTTGACGGAGTAGGCAGGTGAAGCGTGGAAGCCGTAGACACCTGGGATGGCACTGGGGAAACGGAGGAAAGCACAGGAGCTTCAACATTAGCTGTAACGGTCTGTCCAGATGTTCCTTGGGAGGCTAACGACTGGTAACATTGAAGTAACAGCTGTTGGCGAGCATTCTGTTGCTTCACACGGGTAACCAGATGCTGCAGCATCTCTTTGGCTGTAGGTTCCGTATCTGGGTCTGTCATGGCCTGATCTTACTGTCACGGGCACTAGGAGTCTTTACCCAGGGATCACCAGGTGATGGGCTTACCAGAGTAGTATAGATGGTAATATGGTACTCTGGTAGCGGCGTGATCACGGAACAGGAGACAGCAGATGATAGAGATGCTCGTGAAAGTCTATGACTAGCAGCACTGGTAATATATATGTAGTAATACACGAGGAACTGAATGGACAAAGGAAACGTGAGGGTAGTCAGTGGTCTGCGGTAGCAAGTTGTACCACTGCTATAGTGAGGAGGAATGTCCAACAGCAACGAGGAGGTGATGAGAGTCAGCGGTCTGCGATTAGCAAGTTGTACCACTGTCTAGGTGAAGGAATGGAATCCAGGTGGAGGTATCCGGGGAGTCAGTGGTCTGCGTTAGCAAGTTGTACCACTGCTATGTGAGAGGACACTGGAACAGGTGACACAGGAAACAGGGATCAGTGGTCTGCCTCTAGCAAGTTGTACCACTGAATATATATGTGAGGAGGAGCACGGGGAGAGACTGCAATACAGAGGATACACGGGCACCCTGAACTTGATCCACGATGACATGCACAATATAGTAATGACTGAACAGCACTGCACAATAATACAAAGTCACAGGAACTATCTGGGCAAAAGATAACACAGTCAATGATGGCAATAGTCTCAGCGGATAGTAAGCTCCAGAGGAAAACAACTCAGTCCAGCAAGATATGCAATACACCAACACAGTCAATGAGAAGTATGCATACCGTGGTTCAGGAGCAGGCTGTCAGACAGGAGTGCAGAGATACCTGAACAGCTGGAGGCCGGCAGGATGCGAAGTCCCAGGAGGGTGAAGCGGTAATCAAGTAGGTGCAGCGCACAGGTAGGTAGACCAGCAGGGATAGCAACAAATACTCAGGAAGCAGTAGTATGTAGAACTGGACTACTGGAGGACCCTGAAGAGTAGAGATGGTCTAGACGAGATGAAAGCAGCGAGGCGTAGATCCGTTGCAGACTGGCGAGTAGACACCGGCAGGAACACTGAGAAGCACGGAGAGCGGATCAGCTGCTGCAGACACGAGTAGAACTGAGGAGTAGCAGCCAGCAGGACTCTGCAGGTACACGGAGGTAGCGGGTAGAAATCAGCAGGTGCAGCCACGATGAAACACGGGAGAGTAGAGCTGAGCTGGAACTGTTGAGCACGGAGAGCAGCAGATAGGAATCAGCTGGTGCAGTCTCGATGAAACACAGGAGAGTTGAGGTGAGCTGAAGACTGTAGTGGACGGAGGCAGCGGATAGGAATCAGCTAATACAGTCACGATGAAACACAGGAGAGTTGAAGTGAGCTGAAGACTGTAGTGCACGGAGGCAGCGGATAGGAATCAGCTAAACAGTCACGATGAAACACAGGAGAGTTGAAGTGGTCTGAAGACTGTAGTGCACGGAGGCAGCGGATAGGAATCAGCTAAACAGTCACGATGAAACACAGGAGAGTTGAAGTGGTCTGAAGACTGTAGTGCCCGGAGGCAGCGGATAGGAATCAGCTAAACAGTCACGATGAAACACAGGAGATTTGAAGTGGTCTGAAGACTGTAGTGCACGGAGGCAGCGGATAGGAATTAGCTAAACAGTCACGATGAAACACAGGAGAGTTGAAGTGGTCTGGAAACCACAGGGAAGTTGAAGTGGTCTGGAAACCACAGGGAAGTTTAAGTGGTCTGGGAACCACAGGAATCAGCTGAGCTGAATACACGAGGAAATACAGGAACACCTTCAGAGGCTCATGGGGAATGAGACTCCGAGATCAGGCAACGAGGTATGGAACTCAGGTGCTTTAAATAGGGAGTGTTGCCTGATCAGCCAATTAACTAAAGGGACAGGTACTGAAGGTTTGAAAGGGCTGCGCATGCGCAGACCCTCAGGATGGTGGACGGCCACGGTTCCTAAATACACGGGAAGAAGCACTCACAGTCTGGTGAGTGACAATATCAAAGCATCCAAAGAAGAAGGTAACTCTTGTGAGGCCAGTACATCTTTAATTTTGTCAGCAAGGCCCTGCCAGAAGGCAGCTATCAATGCCTCATTGTTCCATTGGAGTTTAGAGGCAAGTGTGCGGAATTGAATTACATACTGTGCTACTGAACGAGATCCTTGGCGTAATCGCAGAATGCTAGAGGCAGCAGATATAAACACGACCAGGTTCATCAAAAATTCTTCGGAAAGTAAAAATAAACATGGCACTATCCTCCAATAGAGGGTCATCTCTTTCCCACAGAGGGGAAGCCCATGCCAGAGCCTGTACAGAAAACAAAGAAATTAGATATGCCACTTTAGAACGATGAGTAGGGAAATTTTGAGGTTGGAGCTCGAAATGAATGGAGCACTGATTGAGAAAGCCCCTACAAGCCTTCGGGTCTCCATCAAATTTTGAAGGAGTAGGCAGGTGTAGAGCAGAAGCAGTAGACGCCTGGGATGGCACTGGGAGCAAAGAAGACACTGGAGGATTAACAGTAGAGGATACATTTTGCACAGGGTCTCCCCGAGAAACTAGAGACTGGAAACATTGAAGTAATTGTTGCTGACGAACATCTTGTTGTTCAATCCGAGTAACCAGGTGCTGCAACATGTCCTTAGCTGTTGGTTCCGATCCTGGGTATGTCATGGCCTGTTCTTACTGTCATGGGCACTAGGAGTTTTACCCAGAATTCACCAGGTGGAATTTCACTTTACTAGAGGCGTGGAGTCTAACACAGTGGCTGGTCTTCTCCAGGAACTCCCACAAGGGAGTATGGTTTTAGCGGCTGCCACTGTGCAGGTCGCGGCCCTCTGGGAAGTGTGGTGAATATACGGAACTGTACAACTGAATAGGACAGGGAATGTCAATGATATAAATGCAGAGTCTCTGAACAATGGAAACAATGGTAACACAGTAGACTGATGAGCAGTAATAAAAGGAGGAGAAAGTTCCAAAGTGCATTAGCACACAGGTAGCATACAGCAGACCAATATATGACAACTGGATAAAGTCTATGGAAGGACCAATCAATAATGCAGCAGGAGAGTCAGCGACTCGCAGCTATATTTCAGAGGCACTATAGGCTTTAGTCCTATTAACAGGTACCATGCAAAATAGTAGGGTAAGCTGCTCCTGACTTATGTTCCCGCTGGTAACTGTAAAGACTTGTGCAGATGCTGGTATAATACTAGATAGCGTGAATCGGTCTGCGGCTAGCAAGTTGTACCACTAATATGAAGAGAAGACTTGTTCAGGTGCAGGTATGTTACAAGGTAGCGTGAAGTGGTCTGCGACTAGCAAGTTGTACCACTGATATGGAGAGAAGACTTGTCCGGGTGCAGGTATGTTACAAGGTAGCGTGAAGTGGTCTGCGGCTAGCAAGTTGTACCACTGATATGGAGAGAAGACTTGTCCGGGTGCAGGTATGTTATAAGGTAGCGTGAAGTGGTCTGCGGCTAGCAAGTTGTACCACTGATATGGAGAGACGACTTGTCCGGGTGCAGGTATGTTATAAGGTAGCGTGAAGTGGTCTGCAGCTAGGAAGTTGTACCACGATTTAGAGAAAAGGCTTGTCCAAGTGTAGGTATGTAACAAGGTAGCGTGGAGTGGTCTGCGGCTGTCAAGTTGTACCACGATATGGAGAGAAGGCTTGTCCAGGTGCATGTATGTTATCAGGTAGCGTAGAGTGGTCTGCGACTAACAAATTGTACCACGATATGGAGAGAAGGCTTGTCCAGGTGCAGGTATGTAACAAGGTAGCGAGGAGTGGTCTGCGGCTGACAAGTTGTACCACGATATGGAGAGAAGGCTTGTCCAGGCGCAGGTATGTTCCACAGCAAAGAGAAAGCACGAGTAGAAACACCTCAGAGTCACAAGGGAATGAGAACCAAACAACAGGCAACGGTAATAGAGTAACAGGTGCCTTAAGTAGTGAGAGGTGATTGATTGACCAATGAGACTATGAGCAAGGTTTTAACAGTTCGTGGTTTCTGCACATGCGCAATCCTTGGTCAAGATGGCGGACGGCCGCTGCGCCGAACAGGCGCCGGCAAGAGAAAGAGAGACCCATGTCCCAAATCAGAGGCACTAACCGTCCGGTGAGTGACAGTGATCCAATTTCAAGATGTTGATAACTCTTGGATCCTGGCAGAGTGAATTAAGTACTTAATCTACAATTACAATATAGTTAGCAGATTTGCTTTGTTTCATTTCCTCCTTCAATTTCTCTAGCTGCTTCTCAAAAAGTCTAATCACTTCACTCAAGCTAACAGTGTCTGCCCTCTCTTCACAGGTGACTACTTCGCTGGACTAAAGTACATTTCCCCTCAAATTCTATTCTTCTTGCAGCTGCTGCATTCTCCTATATGCTGTTGCACAATCCTGAAAATGACCCTAAATATTTTGGGATGCAGACAGCATCTCCTGCATGTCATTGTCATTTTTTAAAAAGTTCTATCCCATCAACTTGATTGTGAGCAAAACAGGGAATGTGATGGAATTCCCACCGCTGTAATGTTCTAACAATATTGGTGGCATTATCAGAAATCACATATCCTCAGGAGAGTCCAAGCAGGATAAGCCATGTTGCAATGGCATCCCTTAGTTTTTCGAACAGGTTGTCAGCGGTATTACCTCTGACCTTCGCCTTGTCTCGTCTCTGATAACCACCTCTCACTCCCGCCTTCAAGACTTCTCCCGTTCTGCTCCCCACTTATGGAATTCCCTACCACGCTCAATCAGACTTTCCCAGAGCCTTCAAATATTTAGATGCTCTTTGAAAACCCATCTCTTTTTTTAGAGATGAGTTGCACCCTCACAACTATCCCAATCTCCACTCTGAGCCACACTCGCTCCTCTTGTTTCAGCTGTGCCCTCTTCCCTTTAGAATGTAAGCTCTCTAATGAACCAGGTCCTCCATATATTTAGTTTTTTTGTCTTCATTAATTTTGTTTGCCTTGTCTGTGCTTGTTTTACGTATGTCTTGTTATATGTATGTCCTTGTCTTCCCTACTGTACAGCGCTGTGGAGCACTGTGGTGCCTTACAAATTTACGATAATAATAATAATAATATTATGCCTCTTAGTGAAGCAGGTGATACACAGAGTACCCTGCCTCAGAAAAATGTGACGTTCTTGGGTACATGCTGCTGCGGTTCCTGCTGGTAAAGGCAAATCACCAACACAGTAGGCTGTCACAGTCATATAATCTTTAGTTTGCCCAGTTCCGCTTGTCCACATATCTGTGGTTAAGTGTACAGTCGGTAGAATGGCATTTTGTAGCCCAATAATTACATTTTTATGAACCTTTCATACTTGCTTCCTCTTGCAAAGGATTGTTTAACAGTCAATTGTTGTAAACTGCTAGTAGTCTTCTTCTTGGTCTGCTTCTGGGATGCAGATCCACCCCCAGCAGCAGGAGCAGCAGCAGTGGGCCTAACGCTCAAGGATTCTTCTGAGGAGTCATGGATAGGGGAGGAGTCATCTCGCATTAGCAACTTGGATGCAGGACTAACTCCGATCCCTTGTGAGGATATTGATGATGAAGGTGTTGGGGGTGTAGATTGCAGGTGCTGGAATCTAGATGAGAGAAGGGAGGTAGCTGATAATGGACTGCTTGTTTTTATTTTTTTAGCATAAGTTTCTGATTTTTCCAAGAGCTTTCCATGAACTCGCTTCAAATGGTGTAAGATAGATGAGGTTCCTAGATGGTTAAGGTCCCTACCTCTACCGACTGTGGCTTTACAAACGCTACAAATGGCTAGACAACTGTTGTCAGGATTTGGGTAAAAATAATTCCACAATTAAGAGGTGGATTTTTTGGTTTTATGCCCAGGCATGACAATGGCCTTCTTCTTATCACTGGCAAGAACTGCTGCAGTCTTTGTTTGAAAGTGTATGAAAATAATATTGTGACCTGTGAGGTGGTCAAAATTGACTGCAAATGACTTGAAATTAGAGTTATTGAGGAACAAAAAATAGGAGCAAAATTATGTGATTTTAGCATATTTTTGCAATTTTTCTAAAAAATACAGATCCAAAACCAAAACTAAAATACATGAGGCCTGTTTTGCCAAAACCAAAACCAAAGCACGCGGCTAATCCAGATCCAAAACCAAAACCAAAACCAGTTCACAGGGGTCAGTGAGCATCTTTAATATATATATACAGATCTATCTATCTATCTATCTATCTATCTATATTTGTTTTAATTAGTATTACCATTTTTATTAATGTTATATAGTGGCATTCTTCGTGTCCAATATTATGTTGCTATTCACATGTATCATGCTGGTTGCTTCTCCTTAATGTCAGACACTGGTGCTTCATGTGGGGGTGCTGCGAGGCATTATTTACACTGGATGAGTGACCTTATGTTATTCCATTACATGTTTTATGCGCCACCCAATCACTAGCGCCCTAGGCAACCAGCTAGTTGCAACCAGCTAGTTTTCTCTCCTCCTGCTCTCGATCCCTACTTACTCCGTTTGTGCCTGCTGTCTATTTGCCTTCCCCTTAGTATGTAAGCTGTTACGAGCAGGACCATCTCTCCTGTCTTCATACCATTTCTTCTGCTTCATCTTCACTATAATTGCTATGCTTGGAGATCCGCAAGTCTTGGTATTACTCGTTTATAGTTCTGTTCTGTTTTACCCTTGTATTGTGTACGGCGCTGCGGAAATCTTGTGGCACCTTATAAACGATAATAATAACAACCTAATGGTAGCGGGGGCCCTATCTACGGTCAACTTATTGACATTTTTTGTGGACTATGTACATATGAAAATGAATTTGTTACATACAGTACACAATGATTGTTGACAGTTATCCTTGATTTAGAGGAATAGCATACTTTTTTCAAATGAAAGATCTAGCTTCTTCTAATGTCCCTGATTTTTATATACTACACAGTACTTCTTGGCTTGGCTTGGCTTGGCTCACCAGCAGGGCCATCTCTCCTCCAGATATCTTGTCCACTCCCACTTTGTTCACCTGTGTGTCCTTATATTATGACTCTGGCATTTTCTGGATTACACTTTGTTTTATACCATGCTTCTTATGTTTTACTCTTAAGTTTTGGTATTATTGCATTTATGGGTGAATAACTTGACAGTGCAACTTCTCTTTTTATGCTTGATGCAATTATCACTAATATGATCTCTTTCTGAATGTAGTGAAATATTATTTTGACAGCATGTATTAAATTTAGCATTGAATAAAACAATTGTCATTCTGTGGAATATCATCGAATATGTCCAGAGTGCAATGCTGGTGGCATTTTTCATGCACCACTTAGTGGATATGAAAACTTCAGTTGTGGGGAACTGTGCAATAAAATGTATCCAGATTCACATATACAAGAAGCTGAAGTTGTGCTCTTTTACTCCAATAGGTGGCATAACATAACAAGATATTGAAAGCATCTGCTCACTGTGCTTACAATAGTATTGCTGACAGTCTCGGCCTACTTGATCATGTGACATATTCTAGCATGATCAGCTTTTAGTATTATTGGTAGGGATTACAGCTACAAGCAATGTCATCACCAGCACCAAAAGAAATCAGCACTATGAGGGAGTTTTTGGATGAAGCAGAACTGAACTTACTTGAATGCAAGGTCTGTTTTGAAAAGTACAGTCAGCAGCAGAAGCATAGGCCTAGCAATCTTCCCTGTGGCCATGTTATGTGTCAAGACTGTGTTTCCTCTCTTTGTCTCCCTGGAAATCAACGGCTAGAGTGCCCGTTCTGTCGCAAGGGTTGCAGGAAAATGGAGTCTAGTGTATGTCTTCCTGTTCTACACCTGTTGGAGATTATAGGGCGTGTGATTCCTGATCATCTGGAAGCTCGTTCCACAGATTGTACAAGTAATCCTGTATCAAAACTGAAATCTGCAAGTTTTAACCCTAGCACATCATTTGGTGGTTGGGGGGTACTGTTCAACCCAACTGGCATTGCATTCTGTCAAAAAACCAGGTGTTTGGTTGTTGCACATGATGGTAAGAAGAGAATTGCCAGATTCACAATGAATGGGAAGTTTATAAAACAAATTGGGACAAAAGATGGTTCTGCAAATGCCATTGTTTACCCAGTTGATGTGGCAATCACGCTCGATGGTTACATTGCTGTGACAGATGCAGGAGATCGTTCCCTTAAGGTGTTTGGTCAATCTGGAAAATGTATGTTGGTTGTTAAACAGCCTTTCTGCTTGCCATGGGGTCTGGGCATCAACCATAAAAATGAAGTCATTGTCTCTGACCCAGATGCCGGCAGTCTTGTGCTTGTAGGTGCTAATTTCGACCAAGGAAGCATCAAAAAGACTTTAAACATATATTCACACTTGAGTCATCCTAGAGAAATTGCAGTCTGCCAGACAAGTGGAGAAGTTATTGTGGTAGAACACCTTGGGCAAACCAACAAAAATGTCTCCAGTACTAGAGTTAACATTTTGAGTAACGAAATGAAGCTTATAAGACAGATTGATAGTTTTAGTCTAAGCTTGTTCCTTCCCTTAGCCGTACACACATCTGGAGTGGCCTTCGATCAGGCAGGAAATATTTTACTAGCTGATGTAAATAATAGATGTGTAATTTGCTTACAGAAAACCGAAGAATGCAATTCCTTAAAATATATTGTTGTCAGTGGCCTGTCTTACCCAGTGGCACTAGCCGTGGTAGAGGACGGCTCTATTGCAGTTTTAGACAGTGGCAATCACTCTGTTCTAGTTTGCTCTCCCTAACCAGCAGGGGCGTAACTACAGGGGGGTGCAGTGGCAACAAGGCCTGTCTCCCCCACCACAAAGGCTCCCACTCTGCTCAGAAAAGCAGACCGCACATGCTCAGAAAAGCCCTCTCTCTGCACTATGCAGAGCAGAGTGTTGGGCCTGAGAGGCAACAACACTATCGCCAGGCCCCTACTCACATCTCGCTATGGAGTCCAGCAATGCACTGTTTCACCCCTGCTAACCAGTGTTTACCAGTTTGCACCAAAATGCTCTCTATAAGGAAATCTACAAATATGTCTAAAATAGTATCTTAAGAATGCAGAAGAGAGTGCATCTTATTAGCAAACTAGCATCTTATTAGCAAACTATTTAAATTTCACCTATACTTAAAGTCTAGGACACTTGATAAAGTTTTGTTTTCAAAAAAGGAAACAAGTGAGCCCATAGAACCAGTGGTACACTGTTATGGATATTAAAATCCTATGTACTAATGAAAGCAGAAAGATTAATCTATAGATCTAAAAAGCTCTTAGGAGCAGGGCCCTGTGCACTCTCACTCATCAGCACCTTATATGTACTTTATGGATAATTTGTTTTTATGCATGATTTACTTGTGTATCATTTGTTGTCCCAATTGTGCAGCACTGTGGAGTTTTGTGGCACCTTTCAAATAAACCATGATGATGATATTATCTGACTTAAGTTATATAAAAGACCAGGACACAGCACATTCATCAGCACATATATACATAATATCCTTATTGTGGAAGTTGTACAGAAATATTAAATATCAGATTGATGTATTTATTAGTAATATGGTTAACAAACAGCAATATAAAGGTAGAGTACACAAAATGGCAATACAGTACGTGGGCAAATGAGGGACACCAATGCAAGTAGCTGCAAAACAAATGATAGCAAATTTCAACTCCACTGAGCAGGATGTCATAATCAGAGTGCAGTGCATAAAATGCTCATCACACCTGGCTATGCATGTTTGCAAGTTTATTGGTGCAGTAAAGTATCATTTACCACCACAAAAAGACAAGTGCATGTGTGGCACCATCCTAAAGAACGCTACAGCCCTTAGTGCTGGTTCTGGTTGTTCTCATATGTTATGGGGCCCTATATCCGGTTATGGTTTCGGTGCAGTAATACCCTTAGAATGCTGATTAATGTTAATAGCTCATGAATGGTACAGAATGATCCCCTTCTCCCTATGTTGCAGCATTTCTTTCCTAACTGTATGAAGTGGTTTCCAGGATGAAAATCCCCTTTAGAGTACATGTGGCTGGCTGTCCAATGATTTGAAAGCATGACACTGATGTTGTCCCTGTACCATGGCTTTTTCAGTCCCCAAATCTGAACCTAATCAAGCATTTATGGGATATTCTGGAAAGGTACCTGGTGCTGCATTCCTCCTGCACAACTCCAGACATTGGTAGCCTCAATGCCATGGCTCATACAGGCGGCATGTGGTGGCCCAACACCCTATTAATTAACATATTAGTGTTTCAGTTTTTCATCCACTACCTGTAAACTATAATTTGTTTATAAGAGTTTCAGTATTGTATTATAACTCTTTCTTTCCTAATGTGTTCTGAGAGGGTATGGTTTGTGTGCCTTATCTTGCTGAAGCCATGCATCCACATCCAACATACATTAGAGAAAGCAATTTTTCTGAGCTTAGCCCAGGTGCCTTGTGCCTTCATGTTGAAGCTAGGTCCTAGTGACAGGTTGCATTCTCTCTAATATTCGTTCAGCCTACACAATGCCACACCTGGGAGTTGGGTGTTAAATTCAAAGTAAATACTGGTAATATATAATTAAATGATTACAGTAATATAATGTTTTTTTTAATTATTTTATTTTCAGTTTGGTTCCTAGATTTGTTTGTCATTTAGAAATCTGTGCAGGTGTTGTCAAGGAGATGTTTGAAAAGTTACTGGATAACAAACTTAAAGGGGTTTTCCACTTACCATTTGGTATTTACAACTCCTCCCATCATCTGCCAACTTTAATTTACACTTTTCTGTGATGGGTCTCTCCTGCGTTGGAGAGACCTGAGCAGCTCTGGAGGTGAACATCAGAGGTCCTGGCTGTATGTGGTTGCCGGTACCTTGATAAGTACATCAAATGACAAGGGACCACAACCACGGCAAAGTGCTATGATGGGGAAGAGATGGATTGGTAGAAAAAAAACATTTAAGTCCATAAAGGTCAACTTTCCACTAAACCCATTATGTAGTATAACACCCCCTACAAGTATACTAAAGACTATATGTATTTATTACCACTGAAGCATTGAATGTTTTGCAAACGACTCTGCCAATTTAGAAGAACTATTTTTGTTATGTTTGGACAAGCCCTTTTAATAATAGCTTTATTTTTTATTGATGTTCGAGGTTTACAGGCAGGCATGTTTTATACAGACAGACATACCTACATTGTGACCTGATTAACAGGTAAATGTGTGATGGGAAAGTTTAATACTGAACAGACAATATAGACTTTGCTTATCCAATTTCTGGGTGTGATGTATTTAAAGGTAGGTATGGTAGATGGCAAAATGTGGGTTATAGCCAATAAAAATGTGATTTCTAGAACATGTGAATGGTCAAACATGAAATATCCAACATGTGCATAAGGGCAAAAAGTAAACACGGTTATACTCCTAATGCGCATACTGTTGCTGGTTCCTATTGTGCATACAGTTCTATTCCCAGCACAAAACTACTATGCCATTATAGTGCTACAATAGACATAGTCACACACCAGTATAACTAATATGTCTCATCATGCCAGTACATTACATGGCCCATTCATTCTGGTATGTATCTCTACCCAGAATGATCAACACAACATTCTAATAGCCCATATATGTTACATATGTGGTGATTCTTGCTTATTGTTCTATTCCTAAGGGCAGATTCAATTCCCTACGTTGTTCTGAAGAACAACGCAGGTACGCATTATTACCGTTACTACGGTAAGTTCTCTGCTGATTTTTGCTCTTTTTTTGGCTAGCATTTTCCTTCCTTCATCCCACTCTTCTATACACCCCTGACAAAGCTGACACAACTGTACTTTACAACCCCCTTCAACTTGCCTCCAATCACATTACTCCGTCCACAACCACCCTGGGTGTTGTCCCTCCGCTTCCTACCTTGTTTAAAGCAGGACAGATGGCATCTTCTGATTCTGTCATTCTGGGAGTGTGGCATGGGGCTATGACATCTCAGCGTAATGCCACATTTTCTGCCCATTACCGAGTAGAAGCATCAGCTGGAAACTTCACAGGTAAGAAGTTGCCCACGGTTGCTCTACCCTATCATGATTTAAAGAAGTGCAGCTAGCTGAATGTCAAGTTCCAGAAGTAAAGAAAGAGATTGTTTCAGAGGGTTAATAAAATTATAGAATTCACTTCTAAATACTATTGTGTCTCTCAGAACTGTAGTACTTGAGTTGTCTCAATCGCAAGCAATGGTGTAATCCTATAAATCAAAAATGCCAGGGTTAAAATAACGCTAAAAGACAATCATAGTTTGACACATATAGTGTATTAAAGGAAAGTAGTGTGAGTAATAATGCAAAATAGTTACTGCAGATATGCTAAATGGTGTGGTTTAAGTGCAGGCAAAGCTTGCATCACATATTGAAAATGTTCATAGTTTAAATAACATTAACTTATAAACAGTAATTGTGAATAGAGAGTTGTGATTCACGCCAGTATACTGAGCTAGAAGTATCATTATGTATAATTTAATGCACAATGAATATGAACCAGAAGCATCATACCTTGCCGTTATCCTATTAAACCGCTGGTAACCAAACCACATTTTGATGGTCTTCATCTGATTCCAGGTTCCATTTCTACCCTTGGAACAATATGTGAGGATACCTGGGTAATGTTTAGCTATTTTGCATTGCCAGCTGTCTGGTTTGCCAGAAAAATGCCTTATGTGTCAACCTGGCACCCCCTGATACAAAATCACCTAGGCAATCAACGGGTAAAGTAAATTGTATTGTAGTAAAAATGTATTGTCAAAAAATTCACACAGGATTATAACACTTTACCTGAACAAATACCTGTGGCTCACCACACCATCCCTAGCATACAACCCTATCTAAAAGGAGCTATAGTCACCGTCCCTTGGTAGTGTTGTTCCAGCTGCTGAGCCATGATCTTCCATTCCTCTATCAGTGAGGTAGGGATACAATCCAATGTCTCCCCACTGGTTGCAGGCTCACATAGTGACGAAGACCACGGAGTCTTCCATGATCAGTGTAATAAGCACAATTTTCTGATCAGCCCAACAGGAGCTGAAACCCCTATTCAGAAGTGTCCAGGTAAGAAAGAAGGAGCATATGTGCTAATGGGCTGCCCCTAGACTTCCCCCGGTTCTCAGGTAACAGTGGAGCACCCTTCAGTGAACGAGCAGTCATCCTCTTAACTCACAATGGGATATAAACATATTGAGGCCCTTGCAGGCCCGGCGCTCCCATTAGGCAAGGTTAGGCACTTGCCTAGGGCGCCGGGCTCTGGAGGGCGCCACAAGAATGTAAATTACTTTAAAACTGTGCGGCGACCGCTGACCATACCTGTCACGGCCGCCGCACAGCATTCAGATGCACGGTGGAGGGGGGAGAGGCTATTGCTCACCACTGCCGCCTCTCTGCTCCGTCTCCTCCCCACCACTCACTAGTGTCAGTGAGTGGAGGGGAGGAGACGGAGCAGAGAGGCGGCGGTGGTGTGACAAGGTAAGGAAAGACGGGGTGAGGGGGAGGAGGGTGCCGATTTTTGCGAGGGGGGAGGGGGGGGGCTGCGCCGATTTTTTTTTTTTGGGGGGGGGGGCGCCGATTGTTTCAAAATGCCTAGGGCGCCATGGACCCTAGCACCGGCCCTGGGCCCTTGGCACCTTGAGCCATGGCCCAGTTTAACCTTATGTAGCCTTTTTCAGTGTTTTTGTGTTCTGGGCTGATTGGAACTTCCAGCATAACATGGATGACTGCTAGAACAGGATGTCCTGCAAAGCCTCTGCCAACGATTGGTGCAACTTCTAGGGGTGCCTCTGGTTGGCTGGAAACTTGGTGACCATGAGTGATAGTAGCTCCTTTAGAAGACATGATAGACCACCTAGTTATAGGGAACCCACCTGGTGACATTTAAGAACTGTGAAAACATGCTGTTAAACATTTATCATACACATAAACATTACATGCAATGCACACTTTATATTGGGAGAGGGGAAGCCAAACAGTTTTAATCCTTATTTTAGATGCCTGGCAACCTGCTCTCGTCACAACACTGGATTACAAGCATAGAATGTTTGCTATACATATAATTTAACTCAGTGAGTGAAATAAAAGTAAAAATGGAAATGTAGAAGTGATGATATGGAAAATGTAAATGGACGAAATTTCATAGTTTTACAACGAGTGACAGTATGGCATACTAACGTATACCAGCTTACTTCGACCACTGACTTAACCCTTAAGTTATGATCTGTAATATATTTGCTAATGATTAACTTGCATGAAAGGCATTTTTAAACAAACAAAATATCCCTTAAACTGTTTTGGATCCATTAGAAATAAAGCATTAATTTTTATGTTGTGAAAGCTAAACAAGAAAAAAAACATATAGACGTTGTCACTGACGTGATCCATTCCCCTACAGTCATACCTGAGCTGGTTAAGTACACAAGAATCAGTATAGTTTGATAAGTAATGCCAGATTATCAGGTCATGCAATGCATTAATTTATCCAGGATTCCCATTTGAATACATCACTAGTCCTGTAGGTGAAAAACAGGAACAAATTCCCACTATCAACACAAGTGTTAAAGTGGCCCATATAGGCATGTTCCAGTATGTCTAGATGCACTGACACATTCATAATTGCTGATATCTCTTGTGCGCCCACAACACACAATGTACGGCACTTGGTTACTAAGCTGCAGCACATGCTCCTAACTGGATTTTAACAACAAGGACCAGCTGTCCTGAAGTAGTTACTGGAATGGACCTGTCTCAGACGAGTGGAAACATTATGGGCATTAACTAGTCATTCACTGAGTGTCAATGTGAGGAGTGTAGGCAACAAGCAATAGGGTTAGTATGGGGATAGAAAAGTATTGAGCAGCAAAACACTGGACTTTAGACACAATCCAGCCCCAAAAAAAAAATACAGCTGTGTCACCCATTGCCACCCAATACTTTCTGCAACTGTAGCTCATGCCAATAGTTCAAGTAATAATTCATATTTAAGGCCAGTTGATTTCCAAAAGCAACTTAAATGGACTTGCATTTATTTAGACTAAAGGGTAAACGAATCTAGCTGTAATTTTTGTAGCAATTTTAAGTCGTTGCAAATCTCTGGTGAATTTATGCACCAAGCCGCCATGACGCTTGAGTTTAAAATTTGAAATTGCCATCGATCTTGAGCGAGTTGCAGTGGTTTTCACAAAGCAAGAAAAGACTCAAATCACTCGGTTTAGTGTTTAAATTGCGATTTTCAAACCAATACTCATTTCTGATTGGTTGCAAGTTTTAAATTGAAAACCTACACGATTTTTACTGCACCAACATGATAAAAATCTGTCTACTTCCGTATTTGAGTTGATAGGGGTTTAATGAGTTATAGAGAGGATAGTGGAAGGAGCAGGAGACTAGTGATTGTTGGCAAAAGAGTTTTGTTTCTTAATTTATGTACCGGTTTGTTACTTTTGTTTATTGTTTGTCCTTCTTTGTCTAATAGTCTGTGTATTTAGTGCCTGCGTTTTGTTTTGGAGAATGTTTTTTTTTTTTTCTTCTTTCTTACACCTGTGTATGTTTTGTATTAAAGATGATGAGAGAAATGAGAGAAAGGAGAGCTGAGAAGTCTAGGGACAGTGGGGAGAAGGAAAGAGAGAGAGAGAGGACAAGTAGGTGAGGAGGGTCAGGGCATAATTAAGAGGCAGGGTCTTCTGCTACTTTTGGGAGGACAAAATCTGAGTGCAATGTGAAGAAAACAGTGTTCAAGTCCGAAACATAGTGCTCGTGTATATCTGGCTTTTGGCCCCTCAAGCAGCCAAAACAGCAGTTTCTTGTAAAAAGCACCTTTGGTCATCTGTCTGTGCTGCTGTAAATGTGGTTGGCCCAATAAAAAGATCTACAGATAAGAAAATTTCTGAGGAGAGAAGTGCAGCTTCAGGGACTGTAGGTGGCCCGCACTGATACTACGTACACGTCCTATGAAGAAGACATTAAACAACGAATCCCACGTAAAATAATCGAAGGGCTCAATGTCCAGGACACGGACAGGCCTCTGTCCCAGCCTAAGGCTGGTGAGTAATGTCTACATGTTATTATTTAAACCATTTATGTAAAATTAATAATCCTGCATCATGTAAATGTTATACATTTTTTGCACATTGAATTCATAAGGCGGACACATATTAGATAATGTGCTAATGAGCTGTGGATGTCATCTTTTTATTTCACAGCTTCACAACATTTAGTGATTGAGATATATATATATATATATATATTCAATCATCTCCATTTTTACAGTACACAGGTTCATCTCGAACGCAGACAATGTCAGCAATCGTTTGACGAGTCCTTAGAAGGTAAATCCGCCTAGGAAGAAAAACATCAGTTACATATTTAATGTCACTGTCATTACACATTTTCATATAGACATAAACACCTGTGAATGGTTTGGTGCAGGTGATGTGGGTTAAGTTATTGTTTTGTTTAATTAACAAAGGAACATCCCAAGCTTATATGGCACCACAGTCGGATATGGATTCAGCACATAACATAACATTATTCTAGACATTGTGGATCAATTCTCGGAAGTTGTGGAGTCTGTGGAACCTGCACCACAGAGCCTTCCTCAAACAGTTCTACCCCAACAAGCAGAATCAACAACTGCTCAAAATTTAGCAAGTTCCATAGCACAGTTTCATAAAGTGCAAAACAATTTTTGCAATTCCATAAGGATTCTATGAGAAATAAAAAGGAAGCTAACAAAATGGATGAAGCATTTATAGAACATTTATCAGACCCAACTGCGGATGTGTACAACTTTTGAAAGCATTCATTCCAGTCTGGTACAAATGAATATGGCTATTTATAGACTGATTGCGGCATCATCGGTGCCATCATCAACAGGTGACAGCAGCCAGAATACAACACCAAATACATCCATGCCGCCTACTCCACAATGTAGTAGTGGTCTTATCAGGGAAGGGAGGCAGCCATTAACTAGCCATTTAAACTAACTAGATCCCACCTCCTCTTATACATTGTCTTTAAAAATAAAAAAGTATACTTCATGCAAACTGGTATTAGCAGTTGTGGTTTATGTTAAGATGCTTATTTGGGTAATTATGGTATAAAATATTTAAAAAATCTGTGTATTTTCTTTAGACAATTTGGTTTGTTTTAAAACACATTCACATACCCTTTAATTGGTGGCAGAGGCTGAAGTCACACTTTTCTGTGCTTATGCTGATGATTCTACAAGAATATATACAAAACAGTAAACACAGTGTAATTCTAAGTAACAAACTTATTGAGTAAATGATAAACCATACTCATGAGAAAAATAAGTCTGCATTATTCTTTCTCTGACCTGCCTCCCCCCCTCAGTATTCTCCATATCAGCTGATGTTATGAGCTGTTTCGTCATAGTCTACTGCCGGTGGCAGAATTATATTTTGGTTAAGTACCAAATTATGCAGCAGACAGCACGACAACACAATATCAGCCACCTTAGCTGGGGCATAGAGAAGCCCACAGCAAGATTTATCAATGCATCTGAATCTGGTCATCAACAGGCCAAATGTACTACAAATTTGCCCAGAAGATGTTTGTTAGTGCAAAGGACAACTTCAGGTGCATCTTGGTAGTTTTTATCCTGGGTCAGTGTAGCTGTTGGGGTTTTTGTATGACGGGGACATAACAAAACAGTTATAACTTTGACTCATCCGTCCATAGAATATTGAGCAAATAAACCAACCAAAGTATTGAAACATTTGACCATAATTAAATATTTAGTTAACTTGAGTTCTTTAGGGGAAAATAATAGAGGGCAATAATGTTTGCACATAAAACAAATAAAAGAATCACCAAGCTTTGCTGTAATGTTTATCTTAGACTCTATACTCTTTTACAAAAAGTCACAAAATTGTGACAAACTTCACTGTGAACAATATGCAGCAAAGCAAAAAATATGACAGTGGGTAAGTATTTCCGAAGGTCAGGGCTATGATTACAGATGTCTTCAGTTTATTCTCAAACTTAACTTATTAGCCATAATTACTTTTGTGAGGTTCAAACTCACAGTAACTATACATGAATGAGACAGAAAGGAAAAAGAATCAAAGTTTCCGCCAAAGAAAGATTTTTTGCAAAATCTACTTACAGCTACTATAATGAGTACAGCTCTATAGTTTTGCATTCACTCTGGAAGGTAATAGAAGATGAGACCCAAGTCGTGACCTTGTTGGGCAAAAGTTCTGTGGATGACTACTCAACTCTGATTTAGTTTACCACTGAAGAACTTAATGTTGCCAGATCCAGTTTTAAACCAAGAGATTATGAAAATTACAAAATGGTGCAGAAAGAACTGGAATAACTCTAACCACGCAATCAATATCCTGATGGCTTTTAGGAAGTCTTCCATATCATATTAGCAGTAATAGATCGTATATACATTGTTTAATTAGTGCATGTTTTCAGGACAGTCTCCAATTGCACCATCATAAGAGGTACAATGGAGATCCTGCATATTGATATAAGCAAAGGCTTGTCATCATTAGTGGCATTAGCCATAATTTCCTACATGATAGATCATTGTAATCTAATTGGATAAACAATGATGTTACCTTGTGGACCACCAGGGTGGACTACAATTATCTTGTCGACCTTGTTGTCAGCCTGTTAGATTTCAAACTATTTTCAGATCACCAATTTAAAGGGCAAGTACCTTAGTCATTATATAAGTGATAGGTGGCCAAGACAGGTATTATCCAAAAGCATAAGCCAGTAGTCCAGACATTCCTTCCTTCCTGGATCTGAACAGCCTATCACTACACACTGGCACTCCATCCTCATATTGGCAAGGCCACAGCCATCTTTCACTCTGACTAGAGTTAATAAATATTTATTTTGTGTACTTTTTTGCTAGCAGTACCTCTTCTGAGCACTTCATTTTTTTATGTACACAACAGATTTTTTTTAACCACACGGTGCCAAGACAGCAAGGTTCCTATTGGGGGCATTTGATTGCAACTATGGGGTACAATATCAATGAACAATGATCAAATCATAAATTAGAAAGGGGACGGGTCTACAGAAGCTGGAGGAAAGACTAGCACCTATCCTGTTTCAAGACCCAGGTCCCATCCCTGATTACCTGCAGTTCATCTCTATTCCAGACAATTAGAAGTGGTTTCTGAATATGTCCCTACATGAGCCAGTTCACCCAGAACACAATGTCATGATTTTTTCCCAACCTATTTTCCAGATACAGTAACTTCAGACAAATAATTGATGTTAAAAGGTGTTTTTCTAACAATTGCTTAGTTTAGCTCAATTTAATTGCAATGAAAAATGAAAGGAGACGAGGGAAAGACAGGAGCAGATCATGGTGATTTGAGTGAAATGGCTCAGTTTGGAGGCGGGTGTCATCTGAAGTCATGCTTTACATGACTAAATACAAGCTGCTGATGAAGCATTGTACTCAACATGAAAGAGTCCAGGAACATATGTTTAAGAAGGTTAGCATTGTACACCCACTTTAATATGCACAAATTAGCAAGGCATAGCAGGTAATTATACCTTTCTAGCTTCGGATGAAAGATAAATAATGCAATTACTTCAGGGAAATGTAATTAAGGAGGGGCCAGAGGTTGGCTTGTCAAATAGAATGATTATATGAAAGGATACATTTTTTTTCAAATAATATTTTTATTATTTATATAAACAAGTTTTACAAACATAGGACATCAAACAAGGAATTGTATACAATAGGTAGTACAATACGATGGAAAGTGGTAATGGTAACAACCTTTAAAATTATGTCACAAGTATGAAGACGCAGGGTACAAATGTTGCATTAGTGTATACAATTCAGAGAAGAGAAACTTGAAAGTATGATGATGGGGAGAGCGGGGGGGAATAGGTAGGGGACGTAGAGGGAGTTAAATTCGTCAGAGTTCACTGAAAAGCGGTATTGGTATAGTTAGTTAGTCAGCCATCACAAGATAGTGAGTAGTATATGGGAATTGTACATGAGAATGTAAAACGGTAGATAAAGGCGGCTCTGCTTCATAAAAAGATGTCCAAGGAGTCCACACAGAATGAAATTGTATTGGGGTATCGTTAAGAGTGGCAGTAATACTTTCTAGGCGGTATGATGACCAGATAGAGTTTATGGTTGCAGTAAGCAAGGGGGAGATCGTGCTCTTCCAGCGCGAAGCAATCAGACAGTTGGCCGCATTCAATATGTGTCTAATTAATTTTTGAGTTGGGCGAGGAACATTAGGGATTAGTATAGAGAAGAGAGGTAAATCAGGCATTTGTATATGTGTAATAGAGAATATGAACCCATGAATCTGCTGCCAGTATGAAGTTATCTTAGGACAGGACCACCAAACGTGCAGCAGGGAGCTCCCACAACTACATTTCCAACATCTGTCCGTGGAGGTTGGAAATATAGAATGAAGACGAGATGGAACGAAGTACCATCTACTGTAGATTTTGAAAGGATTTTCTTTGACTTGAACAGAAATAGAAGTTTTGGCTAGGTTACTAATCTTAGATCATTCTTTGGGATCTAGAATTTCCCCTGTATCTTTCTCCCACGCCAGCTCGTGGTTCCTTAGATGGGAGACCAAAGTTATTAATCAGCTGGTATAATGTGGTTATGAGGCCTCTCGTTGAGATTGGGTGCCTGCAGAGTGATTCTAGGGGAGAACACTGATCTGTGGGGGCTGGTTTAGGCAATGTGTTGTAGAAGTGTCTAATTTGTAGATATTGATAGAATACTGTGTTAGGGAATTTATATCTTTTTCTAAGTTTCACAAATGAGGGGAAAATGTTCATGGGAGCTATGTCCCACGGGAAGATAAGGTGATGATGGGTCCAGTGATGGAAGGTTTTATGATTTAATCTTGGGGGGGAAATCAAAAGGAGTTCCATAATGGGACTAGCAGTGGGTAACGGGAATGTAGGTCATAGGCTCGAGTCACTTGATCCCGGAAAAGGATACATTTTTAATATATGCACCACAGAGAAAAAAAAGTAATTTATGCTTTTCAATCGAAGTCATACTGAAAGACAAATTTACAATATAAACATAAAATTTTTCACATACCGTCCAACATGACCTGAGAGTTTGTGGGGCCAAAGCAGATATTTGTGCTGCACAATTTCTGTTTATGGTTTGTAAACGACCACCTCAATGTGCGGTGGAGATAGTTAGGAGCTAGGCGAGTCTAAATAGCATCTGCAGACATTTTCCCCTAAAAAATTCAGGAAGAGAGAGTGCTTGGGGAGCTGTAAGCTTCTTGTATAAGGTTATAGATGTGTGACCTTTGTTGATGGTTGAAGGTTGATGATTCTCTTCTTCATGTTCCATGCACTGACTGTTGATTCTCCAATGGGTGTAAATTACAGTGTAAATGTTCAAGTTAAAAAAATCGAAATGTGTGTATAGAAGACACAAATGCCAAAGAAATCATTGATGTGCGCAGTAACCCATAGAAAACAAATATTTGCTTCCATTGTTTAAGGTGCACTAGATTGATCAAAGCCAATTGCTTATTAACTGCTGCCAGTTACTGCAGATTTACATTGTGCTAGTAAATGACACCCCCTCGCATCCTAAAAACACGAATTTGATCATCCACATTGCAGATAAATAATTTCATCATAAAAGTCATTAAACTATAAGTCAATTCTGGTTACTCCACAAAGGTGATAAAGAGCTAGAGGCAGTTTCCGCAACCCCCCCCCAAAAAAGAATGAAATAAAATAAACAAAATAAACAAAAGTCCTGCTTGTCTCTAGGGACAACCAATAGGCCCCCTCCCTTTACATCCAACACAGGCTTTGACATATTCAGCTTGGACCATTACAACCCCTCTATTCTTTATCATCACTATCAATTAATTTATTTGCTATTTTTTTTTTTTTTTATTTATAGTCATCATAACTCTCCTTTATTATTATTATTATTATATTAAAAACAAAAAGCATCATCATAAAATATAACAAGTTCACAAAACCTTGCATTATACAGACCATTAATATAATTCAACAAACTTATTTTCCACCACCACCACAGACCTTCCTAACTTCTAAATGGATGGGCTTGACGAGGTTACTTCCACGTGTTTTACTGGAAAGAGGGGGAGATGAGCACGCCTTCTAATTTTATATGTTGCTACAGTGCCGGACATGATGCAGCTCCCCCCCCCCCATTCCTTCCTGTGCCTAAATCCAACTAAACAAGGCTACATATACGCCTATTTCTCAAGCTCCACCTACAGGGGAAGTCTCGCAATTACTCCACTTATTAATCAGATTTCCCTAGTCCACTCAGCCATACTTTACTAAGGCCTACCCTCCTGCCTCACCACCTCGGCCCGTTGACCGGGTTTGGAAATACTCAATCCCATAGATAGTAATCTCAGTCAGTACAATTTTTGGACCCAGATGCCGGCCTTAACAGGCTCTACCTGTATCCTGTGGATCACTGGTGGTCCCCACCTGAAGTGCAGATCCTCAAGCAGGGCGTCGGTTGACTCTCTGCAGAGATGATCACCACAGACCTTCTGCAACATCCTGCTCTCCTTTATACCAAGGAGCCAGTATTCTTGATTGACCGGTCAGCTCGAATCAAATCTACTGAAGGCCAAGGCCCCAACAACACCAGTCTGTAATACTACATTCTGGCAAATGTGGCTGCTCTTCTCTGAGAGCAACAATGCCGAAAAGCAAAATAACTCACACCAAGGGTATCTGCCAGATCTACCCTAACATACCTTATTCTGCTACGAGCCCAGAAGCATCAGATTCTCCTCAAAGCCCCATAGATTCTGATGATGAAGAAAATGCTTCCATAATCAAGAGAAACTTCCTATTCTAAATTAAGTAAATGAAAGATCTATATTTATTAATCCATGCTGAGGACAACAAGCCCTCCAAACTATTAGATCTGATGTCAACTCCTAGGGAAACTGTACAGACCAGATTGAGAGAACCAAAAAGAGGGCATTGGAAGAGGATATGTCACACTTCCGACAGGAACCCAATGCCATGTCATTATCGACAAGAGGACATGGACAATCTTGTGGAGGAATAACCTTAGAATCACGTAAATTCCTGAATCCGCAGAACTTGGACATTTAGACCCTTATCTCAGGAAACTATGCTCTCAATTTGCCCAAGAAATCTATGAAGACCAATTACTTCTGGAGTTAGATCGCAAGTCCAGTCCCAACTAAGGGATGTATTCCTGCGTCTCTGTTTCTACACTGCCAAGGAAACTATCATCCGGGAGGCAAGGAAGCTTCAAACGCTGAAATTTGAAGGCAATACCTTTCAATTCTTTCAAGACCTTTCCCAGTCCACTGTGGCTAGTAGAAGAGAGCTTCAGCCGTTAACACATTTGATATCACGAGGGTTTCCCTTCCTGCCTATTCCTCGGACATCAAGATCAACAACTTCCAGTAAGGTCATTATTTGCGGTCCAAAATTTGCTTAACAGGATCAGTCTTGGCCTGAGAAACCCTCTGGGCCGATCTCAATACTCAAATAACACTCCGGGTATGTCCATAATATGGCCCCAAAGACCCCCAAGGAGGGAATTGTCCACTGTCCCAAAACTTTTAAACGTACAACCTCCAGACCCCTGACTGTACCACCAGAGTCCTGTTGAAGATATGTTGAACTCTAAGGAATCCCCAGAATAATTTGCTAGTGTCACTAGCTATGATTCACGATGATGTCTTTAACTACTATACACAAACTGCTTTACGAGATCTGAATAACGCATACCTATCTTTAATTGTAGCCTTGGAACTTTAGCCTTGCCCTGAGAATAATCAGCAATGTCCTGCCTCAAGCCCTTTCATGTTTACTATTGAAATTATTCTTTACTTTTGTGTTTTTCTCTTTTTTTGCCCTTTCACGCTACCTTTTCAGGTTCAGCTTACATTCCTACCTCCTAGACATGGCACCTGAATAGAAAGGAAGGTAGGCTCTGAGGTCACCAAAGCCTCAAGTTTTACTTTTATATAGGATACAAGTCTATGTCCTCATATATTTTATGCTTCTATGCTGAACCAGTTTTGTACTCCTGTTACTTGTTTCCATTTGTTACAACTAATTATATATTTTGCCTTCAGATGTTATCATATCTCATCAAGGCTCATTTACTTACACACCCCAATTCACTGCTAACCCCAAGCCACTTATGATCCCTGAATTTTCTGACAAAATACCGTTTGAAATTATGATCGACCTTGTAGATGTCACCTCTGAATACAAATCTTGTTTGCTGTAATGCTTAAACCCCCTTAGGTAGCTTGTCTGAGAACGCTTTCTTAATCTTAACTATAATCTTGGTTTATTCTTTCGTAGTCAGAGGATGTAATTAGGAATTTCCTTAGGTCCTCTTCCATTCTGTGATCTGTGTTCTATGTTGTTTCTTTTTTGTTGTTGTTTGTCGCATTCCTGCTTCTTAATGTTGGCCTACTTACCTACAATGAGATCTGACGTCTGCAGAGAAGATGGAGCAAATGGTCTTGATTGCTGCCAGCGCAACAAGGCTTAATTACATCTAACTGTTCTGTTATGTTCTCATATACCTTACAATTTCATACTGTACTAATTTTGTACAACTGTTACTGAGCTTCATTTGTTCTTACACTTTGTTAGTTCATTGATTTCCCCTGTCCTGTCCCTTGACCCTCACCTTTCTCGTAGCTACAAATCTATAGCTCGCCTTTCTCCCACACCCCAGGTCTAATGCACATCCTAGGCCACTTAGGAGCCCACTTTTTCTTTCTCCGTTCCCCCCTCTCCCTTACTCTAAAAATATAACCCAGAGGGGTAATGCTCCCCCTCTGATACCAGCACAATAGATGAGTGAGCAACATTTCACTGTCTCATTCCCTCTCTTCCCCTCACTGCTACTCTCTCTCTCACCCATAATTGCCACCTGGCCTATATGGCCTTCAAATTATGACTCAGTTTTATTCTGCTGACCCCCCCCCTCAGCCAACCTTCTAATGACTTTAAATATAATGTAAAGGGGCTTAACTTTCCCCAAAAATGCACTAAATTATATACTTTCAAAAAACACATTTTATTGAACACCTCCACCGTGAATTTAGATTGAGAAAACCTGGCTTCCAAAAACAGAAGAAAAGAGGGGTATAGATTCTCTATGTCCGTCACCTAACTTTTGACCCCTAGAAGCTCACAGGGACAAGAATGGCAGACTATCAATTCTAATAGACAACTTAAATAATCTTCCCCTGCATCCTTATAAATATTTAAATTCCAAAATCTGACCAACACAAATACTTCAAAAAGTTAGACATGGGGAGCCAATTGTGGGAGGGGAATTTAATGCTTGCCCCTAATCTGGACAGAACCACCCAATGGGTGCTCCTAAAAAGCAGGGGGACACCCTGAGCACTAAGGCCTTACAGGAGTTTTTAAAACTCCATAATCTCATTGACTCTTGGAGAGCCTGACCCCCTAGATTGAGACTAAACCTTTTCCTCATTCATAATACCTACTCCAGAATCTACATAATCCTGCTCAGCCACAATCAATCTCAAAGTAAAAGTTATTAATACCCAAGATTACCCCATCATTTGGTTGGCTATCTTCAAGTTTATCCCATCACCTTGTAGGAGCATGATGCCATCTACTTACTACCCCTTAGGTCCCCCCAAAGGAACCTTGAGAATGAATTAATCCCTACTGCATGACCTAAAAACATCACACAATTAAAATCTCTCCTGAGTATTTTGAAACAAGAGATACTTCAGATATTTCCCCAATGACTCTTTGGGACGTCCATAAGACAGTACTCAGAGGACACCTCATCACCATAGCATCCAAAACTAAAAGAGATAGACTAACTAAAATAATGCAATTCACTGAATTTCTACAAACGTTTGAAGTGCAACATAAATCTAATCCAGACCCTAACATCCTCCAGAAGACCCATTTTGTTAGAGGAGAACTTAACCAACTCCTATCACATCAGGCCACTAAATTGAAGTGCTGGAACCAGCGCTACTACGAAAAAGACAACAAGGCTGATAAAATCATGGCTACTAAACTGTGATCCAATATAGCAGCCCGTAGCCTCCTGGCTATTAGGGACTGAAATTGAGTTCTACAATATGAGCCTTGATGGATTAGCTCTGAATCCAAAAGTATTTCGTAAAACTTAATAACCTCCATAAGCCCTCAAGGCACTTCAGCCAAAGGCATACCCAGTTTTAGTTGCACTAAACTTTTGAAATGATCTTTTCAAGTTACTGACCAGCTTAGTCACGCAAGAGGAGGTCGAGCAGGATGCGAAGAGCCAGAATTCAGGAAAGAGCCTGATGGTTTTATGGCGGATTACTACAACAGATTTGCTGATGTTCAGACCCCCCCCCCCCCCCATCTGCATACCCTCTTCAACTCCATCCTCAAAAGGTAAATATTGTAGAATCCCTGGAGGCAAGGTTCAAAGCAATTCACAAGGAGGGCAAAGTGAATAGTTCTACTAGCTACTGCCCAAACTCCCTGCTCAATACTTATGTTAAGTTAAATGGTAAAATTCAGATTCAATTTGATACTCCCATCCCTGGTGTATTATGCCCAGGTGGATTTTATCTCAGGTTGTCAGGCAAGGAACAATGCAAGGAGGACCATTTACCTGGTTCATATTTTCAATTCTAGGACTTTTAAAGAGGTATGTCAACATTAAGCTTAGGGTGCGTCAAATGTCGCTCTCGTCGGGGACGTCAAAATAAACGGCTGGCATCTTCAGATTGGAGCAGTCGCATAGCAATGTCCTCCGTGTTAAGGTAGCTGTATATTATAATTATGTTGTGATTTCCCTCTTCGTGTTTTTTTTTTTTAGCTTTAGTTGGTGTCGGTATCCCAAGCATCGGGATACTGTACCCAACCCTCAATTGGTGAAAATGCATTACATTTTAACTCTTCCATTTTCCCAGTGCATATGTGTGAATGCTTAAAGATGCTGTAACGCTCCGGTCCCACAGATAGTACCTGTCTCGTTACCTGCAGTCCATTCATCTGGAAACTGTCATGTCCCAGCATCAGACATTCTCCAGTTCATTCATTCAGCTATATTCAGATCTGTGCAGGTGCAAGCCTATTGCACTTCAGGACCTCCTCCCTCTTTTTCATTGGCTAAGCACTTCTGGAGCACTATTTACACCTCCTGGATTCCCCTGTTCTTCAAGCTCACTTCCTGCAGCCTGTGGTTCCGGTTCCGGTTCCTGTTCCTGTTCTTCTTGTGGTTTGCCTGTGTTCCAGTCTGCTCTCAGTTTGTGGTCTGTGCTAAACCATTGCTGTTCCAGTACCTCTCTTACCATCTCCAGTGTACCTCATCGTGACAGCTCGCTACACTCAGAGCCGCTATTACACCTGTGACTCCTCAGCTGCTATCACGAGTTACCTCTGCTACTCCACCCTGCTCTCAGTCTCTGGCCATTTTGAATTATCGCTGATCCAGTACCTCTATTACCATCTCCAGTGTACTTCATCGTGACAGCTCCAGTTCTCCCATTGCTACCGCTCAGAGCTGCTATTTCATCTGTGACTCATCAGTTGTTACTACGAGTTACCTCCACCACTCCAGTCAGCCTTTAGCCTCTGGCTGTGTTGAACTATTGCTGCTCCAGTACTTCCATTTCCATCTCCAGAGTACTTCATAGTGACAGCCTCTGTCCTCTCATTATAGACCACAGAGCACCTATTCTCCTAGTGACTCATTGGCTGCTGACCATCAGCCTATATTGTTGTTGTGCCTGTATTTAGACCACTCATCTGTGGACTCCATTGTCTCCATCCACTTCACCTGGCTCCCCCACATCGTTCTGCTGTACACTCACTCACAGGACCGCGACCTGCAGACTTGGTGCAGCCAAGACCATACCTCCTTGCGGGGGTTCCTGGTGAAAACCACCTGTCTGTTAGACTCCGTGCCCGTGGGTGGGCTTAGACATGTTCAGCAGAGCCTAGGGATCAATTTCCTGTAAGCCAACCGTGACAGATGCAAATGTATAAAAAAGTAACCCATAGCAACAATTCAGGAACTAGCTTTTATCTACTGTAAATTAGAAAATGCAAGCAAATTTCTGATTGGGTGTTCTGTCTTAACGGGAAAAAGCTTAAACTGTTTCTAACCATATTTTATTCCCTTTGTACTTTTCCTTCTTTTTTTTTTAAACAATATTTTATTGGGGGGATACAGAAAGGAAAAATTAGGGAAATGGGACACAAATGAAAGATGCAAATACAGAATTAAAACAATGTGACAGAGCTTTCTAACAGGTAGAGAGATAGCATCAGAAATACATAGCCGAAAATCATCCCTTGTACTATTCTAATGTACATATTAAGGGATTAAAGGATACAATTATTATAGGTAATAGTTTACTGACGGAGCTCACAATTTAGTACAGTTCCATTGTTTCCCCAGATCTCCCAGAGTTCTCGTTTAATATAACTGAGGTGTGATAAACCTCTCCCAATACAAAAGATTGTGGACATGATCTAGGGCAGTGACAAACTGATTTACTACAGGGGCTGCATGGGTGGCCCTCATCTTCAAAAGGCTTGCACACTACCCTTGATCTCAGTAATAAATTAAAACAATATATTTAATAAAAAAAAAAGAGCACACCCATCTGTAATTCCTTATCAGCAGGTATTTTGAACAAGTGCCACAAGCCATAATACAAATCAGACAATAAAGCAGGAAGAAGCTGGGGGCCACAACGGAAGTCTCAGAGGGCCACCTGTTGCCCATCACTAATCTAATGCCAAGGGATGTGTGACATCATTAAGGGATGGTCTAATTCAACAAAAAAGAGAGGTAACAGATACAATGGAGTTTGCACTTAGCCTGTACAGAGGAATAACATAAAATGATGTCTAGTATATACATTGCCCTATGCAAGGCACTAGACAGCCCTGAACATTTTTGAGGTTAGTGGTACTTGGGGGTTATATGTGAACACATATTAACAGTAAAAACTAAACACAAAACATTTTTGGTTTTCAATATGCTCATATTTCTTATTCAGGTTTTATTATTACAATATATTGTCATCCGTCAACTAAAGGATCAGGAACTTCTGCAGCATCATCTATTTATATTGCGCCACTAATTCCGCACATAATGTACAGAGAACTCACATCAGTCCCTGCCCCATTGGAGATTAGAGTCTAAATTTCCTTACACACACCAAGAGAGACTAAGGACAATTTAATAGCAGCCAATTAACCTACTAGCATGTTTTTGGAGTATGGGAGGAAACCCGAGCACCCGGACGAAACCCACGCAAACACAGGGAGAACATACATGAGCTGTTGCTTTCCTCATACATTGCACAATACTGTCTACTTTGTGAGACATCACCACTCCAGGTCCTAGTCTGTACAATCTATTGAATGTAAAGCTATTTTTTGTCCTCGATATAATAGAACTATTTATCACTAACTCCTATATGGTGTTTTACTCTACATTTATGCTTTGTGGGTTTAGTTCCATTTTAGAGTACACTAAAGATACTAAAAAAGATACTACAGTCTGTAACTATTGCTAACTCAATGAATCAGAGCTCATCCTGTCCAATCAGGCATGAATGGACAGAACACACACATACATGATTACAGAAGACAAAGGAAAATTTAATTCTGGAGGATACAGGTTTTAGGAAAATTACACTATAACAATTTACAGCAAGTTGTCACTGTTGTAAATATAAACCTTTCATTTACAGTAGTGACAATCTGTTGTAACCAAACATTTAGTTTAAGCAAAATACTAAGAAGAATCATAACAAAACAATATATCTAAAATAAACTATAATTGTATTTTGCACAACAGTGAAGTGATTGTATTTATCATTAAAATTCCATGATCATCTGCATGCATGCAGCCATCTGTGAGAGAAGGGGGGGGGGGGGGGGTGTATATTTAATTTACCTGGAATTCTCATGGTAAATTCCCATGGTAGAGTCATGATGTGACTTGATGCATTGTGTCCTGTAGGTGGCATGGCTAATCTTGGTAGGGATTGAGCCACCCTGAATCCAAGAAAAAGGAGGAGGAAGAGAAGGGAGGGGCTGGCCTGGCAGCAACAGCTCCAGCATTAGGATCTGCTCCTGCCTGCACAGAGATGATAATGGCGACAGGAGCAGGGCTGGGATTTGTCCTCTACACATAAGGATACAGAGGGAAGGTGATCTCTCGCACTGGGTGCTGCTTTCCCTACCATATCGTGATGGGCTTTCTTACCCCTGGAGTTACCCTCCCTGTGCTAGAGAAAACCGGGCGACATCTGCAGCACTACTTTGGGGATTTCAATAAACACTTGATCTGAAACGGATACTGTGGCCCCGGGGCGGCGGTGGTGGTGGTGGGGGCTGATAATACAGCGGGATTGTCCTCCTGGGTGGCTGATCGGATAAAATGTCGGATAGCAAGGTGAAAGTGGCCGTGAGGGTCCGGCCCATGAACCGGAGAGGTAATTAACCCGGGATTTATATCAGGGAGGGGATCTTGAAAAGTTTTGATGAGTAGAGCAAAGTAACCCATTGAGTGCTAGCTGCTCCGCACGAGGATAGGATGACCTCCCTGACATGTATGAAGGGCCAAAGAACCTGCTTTGTGATCCTAGCACAATGCAGCGCTGCCAATAGTTTAACGTACTTTCCAGAGACATTTTGCTGCTGAGTTGGTGTATGTAAGCACATCACAGGCAACATTGTCTCTGCAGACCGTGAAGTATAATCCCCATCATGTAACGTTCACTGAATTCAATTACATCATAGTTTTTTTTTGCACTTGAAATGATCTCCAATGAATATAAACGTATAAGGCACAGAAAATAAGTTATAAAACTTGCACCTCAAGGACTGAAAGAGTATTTTATTGTGCTGTTTTTCAATGTTGACAATGTTTTGGGGCAGATCTCCAAACCTCTGTCACTAGACACATAATGAACGGTTGAAACTATATAATAGCACTTTAGATCACAATCAGCTATTATCTGATTTGAACTCTTAACTCATCTCTTAAAGGCACATGGCTAAACTGCATAGAAGTGTAATTAGACAGTTGATGCTGGTCCTGGCTTTCACTCACAAGTGTGGGAGTTTTGACAGATGTGTGTTGCAGGGTATGGATCCTACTCACCCCCTAAAACTCATAAATTCTGATGAAGTAAGCTGTAAAGGGGATTTAGATAGTGTTAGTGGAGATTAGTTTACCAATTTTACTGGACCCTTGAAGCACAAATGACATTGTTTAGACAAGAAGTAAATAAATATATTGTGTTTGTGAGTGTATATTTTATTTTCAGTTGGATATTTCAGTGTTCATCATGCATTATGGGAAGCTTGCCTGAGTGACTCATGGATATCTTGGCAAAGAGATGAATTGCAAGCAGAGTATGAAAGTGCTGTATTGTCAGTGGTCTAGGGGTTTGGAAATGTAATCATGTGCCAAACACTTCTTTAATTTAGAGATGGATCTGAATACAAAATGCATTGTGGAGATGGAAGGGAATCAGACAGTGCTGCAACCTCCACCTGCCAACAACAAGCAAGGCGACAACAGGTAAAACACTTCTGTCCTAATGCTATTTTGCTTGTGGGCTTATGATTCTATCAGGTGTGTTAGAATAGAGTGGAGGAAATCACTTGTTTTTCAGCAGGTTGTAGGATGAATATTGTAATAAAAATTATAAATCTGATATTGTGATTTTTTTATATTACAAAAAAAATCACGGCTCACTGTCATTATACATGTCTGTTGAGATTTTCCAATTAGGATACAGACAGTCGACACTGCTAAAATTCTAGATGTGTTACACCCACAGGAAGGCAAAACAAACCGCAAGATGCACCTGCATATTGACCAGTACAGGGAGAAAAAATCCTTCCTGATACATGGCAATAAGTTACCAGGATCAATCACATTCACTAACTAACTAGTCTCGTAGTGAGAATTTCCTTTCTTATAGTGGTAGTTTAAATGTTCCTCCATTGCAGTAAATGCTCCCTAGTCATCTGTACAGTACCAGGTATAGAAATGTCAGACTAATCTTTGTATTGTCATTTATAGACATTAATTAGGTAACCTCTATGATGATTTAACAACCCAAGTCTGTCATTATAATGTAACCCATCAGTTCCTTTTACTGATAGGGTAACCCGTCCCTGACCTCTCACTTTTCCTATATCTTTCTTATACACAGATGACATAACTATACCCTATATTCGAGATGCGATCCAACAAGTGATTTATACCATGATGGCACGATTACATTTGTTTCTCAAAGATTTAGTATCAACCTGCTATTGATTGTTCTGGGACCCTGAAAGTGCCAAAGTGTCAGTACCTAATAGGACATATTGCATAGTCTGACAATAAGAGGACCTCAAAAACAGATTCTGGGATCTCTCTTGTGGACCCAGGTTGCACACCAGTTGTTTAGCTCCCACATGACATTTATTGCATACACTATGCCTCTTGAAGATACAATTACTATTATTATTATTATTATTGATTTATTATATATAAACACAGTTCCTAATGAGTACATAGCACCTCTCCTGTCATACTGACGTTTTTGAAGCCACCACTATCTTGCGACCTGCTTCCCTTTAACCCTACTATTCATTATGAAGTGTGAAAATGCTATAAGGGGGGAATTCAGTTGCCATCTGTGTCGCGGGCGAACATTCCTGGCAATTACGGTACAAATCTGCGCTCGTTTTTGTGTGAGGAAAAATGAGTTACTGTGATATAATATTAATATCAGATGACTAATGTGAATGATTTCTCTGTACAGCGCTACGGAATCAGTGGCGCTATATAAATAAATGGAGATGATGATGATGGTGAGTGTTTCTGTCAAAATCTCCGCCGCAAAGTGTCTCACGGTCGTTCTGGAGACACTTTCGCTACTAATTGAATTCCCCCCTAGATGTAAGACAGTCAAGACCTCTCCTGCAGCAATAAATTTATCCGTTGGAGTCAGGTGACAAGCCTGAAAAAGCTGTCTGTTGTATGGATTACTTTATCCTATTTGTTCCCAGAGCATTTCTTCTCAACAATCTAAATAAATGAACACCAGATATACAGCAATGACTTCTCACAAACATCTGAGTTAAATTGTCATGTGTGGAATAGATTCCTTTAGCCAATATGGTATACACATCACAGATTAACTGCTGGATGTATGTTTCATTCTCTTACACATCTGCTAAAATGTAAGAAAGTGTGTTACCAGCACCTGAGAAATTCAACAGATAAATGTAAATTCTCTTAAAATAAGACTGCTGGATGGCAGCCAAAATACCAGTGCACCAGACTGTAAAAATAGATCACTAGCAGAGGCTGTGGAGCCAGGGAATGGATGCAATATATAATAATGACTGAATTCAATACATTTTTGTCGTAAATATCTGATTATTTTCTCCTTGGACACAGGATTGATAATCGCTGAAGTCCATATGAACTAGCTGCTCTTTGGTTGTGTGTACATTTGTTAAAGCTCATAAACTGTTTATCTTTTGTTGGTTTTACTGTGAATAAAGTATACAACCTTTATACAGCCAGAATAAAGCAATCCTTGTAGAAGTGATTTTGTTTAGTAGATTAGCCATGAATGGTTCTCTGGATAAATAGTTATACTTGACACCTTCTCATTAAAGCAGTTGAAAAGGTGGCAGAGGTGAACATAAGGAAATAGAGTGCTAGCACCTTAGATCTTAGATTTTATAGCCAGTGAAGGCTACGTCCTCATTCATTGCAGAAGCCGATTTCATCATAGGACATATGGGAAATATTGCCAAGGTGTATGTACAGCTTCCAGAGCATCTTGGTTTTTTTTGCCTTTGTAAATTTGTTAGTCATAAACCTTGTTTTTCTAGAATTGTTATAGTTATCTTCAATATTTATTTAATGTAACTATTTTGTAGTTTATACAGACACATTAGTCACTGCCTTTGGGGAGCTTACAATGATCTTCTGTTATGAGAAGCTGGGGACCGTATCTCACATCGGACGACTCTTTGTCATGGCAGCGCACAGCCGTGTATTGCAATCCATCTAGGTCTCTTTATTAGAGCTCTATGGAAAGCTCTTCAGCTGTGGCACGTTCAAGCTCTTGGCTTCAGGTCACAGGAGAGGTTCACGGAGGGAGAATCCTCATCATCATCATTTTATTTATATAGCGCCACTAATTCCGCAGCGCTGTACTGAGAACTCACTCACATTAGTCCCTGCCCCTTTGGAGCTTACAGTCTAAATTCCCTAATATATACAGTCACAGACAAACAGAGAGACTAGGGTTTTTTTTAATTTTTGATAGCAGCCAATTAACCTACCAGTATGTTTTTGGAGTGTGGGAGGAAACCGGAGCACCCAGAGGAAACCCATGCAAACACATGGATAACATACAAATTCCACACAGATAAGGCCATGGTCGGGAATCGAACTCATGACCCCAGTGCTGTGAGGCAGAAATGCTAACTACTAGGCCACTGTGCTGCCCACTGTGAATCCCTATTTGCTACATGGGGTAGATTAGATTAAAGTAGATTGTCCAACAGAGAACAACTCCTTTTAATATACCTGTAAACCCGCTAACAGATTAGGAAAATATGTAATGCTAATTGTCCCTGAGGATGGGTGTTGAGAATTTTTACTATAGAAACATCCCTTACACAAGTTTGATTTTCTGTCTACTGGCAGATGTAGTTTTCTGTGTATAAAATACATTAGATCAAAAATAAGAGAGGGATTAATCTTATGGGGCAGCTGCATATTTGTGTTTCTATGGAATAACAGGGGATAATCTGCCTAGATACAAGCAAATTGGTTCAGATGACATTTACTGCCTCTGCTAGTTTTCTCCAGCACTTGCTACAATAAGCCAGGCTGCTTTGTAAACACCCTACAAATACTTGTTGTCTAGCATAGGTACATATAGTATAACTTTGTTTCAACAGACTTTCTAAAACACCATATGATGGCCTGCGGCTCACATCATATTACCTTATCCTTTGCTTTAAACCATCAGCTATATTTTATTTACATGCCAAGAATCTGAGACTGTCTTAAGTGTGTCATAGTGAAATATAATAATGTGCATTAAACATATAGATTACCGCAGAACAATGAACCATCTGCTTTGTCTTATCAATTGTCACTTGAAGGTCAACAGTTTGTAATTGATACTTATATTTTTAGAAGTGGTGAAAACTGTTTTCTTAAATTACGTTTTATAGTGTTTGCACAATAGCATCCCCAGACATTGTAGCCCCCATAATTTATTGAAGTAGTCACTATACGGTAAATAATTTTTCAGTTCGCCACAGTTCATACATTTTTTTTCTTATTGATTTTCTAGCTATTAAGATTTTTTTATTTTTTTCAAGGATACAATCTCTCATTACACTGTTCTCTGAAATGCTCAAATATTTCTGATCTTTCAGCAACATTGGGATAAAAGGGGCATTCACCTAGACTGAATTTCATAATGATGTAGTTTATTCTTGCTAGGTAGATTGGCTTTTCTAGAGTTATATTTAATACATTTTTGCAGCTTTTTGTTAGAATTATCCATTAAATGTAATGTTTCTTTACATAATAAACAACAAAAATAAGTCAATTGGATATTTCTTATCATTGTAAAGTTGGCCACACATACTGATCAGGGCTGTAACAAGGAAGTATGGTGTCTGGAGTGAGATCAAGGTACCATGTCTCAGTGCTTTTGGGGATGGGATTGTGCTAATATCTTTATTATATAATACTAATACATTGTTATGTTCTTAAAGAGTACCTGCATGCAATTGGCCATTAACCAGATATCTGTAGAGGCAACATATAACTAATGACACATGGTACATTTACTGTGTGTTAAAGCTGTAGACATTATTCTAAATAGACCTTTTTACATTTTTAGTATGAAGTTAGCCATCTTTTAGACAGGTATTCATTCATAAGCACATCCATATACTGACAGAAGCATGCTCACTGTGCTGCTGTTTATTCAGAACACTCAGCGTTCAGAAGTGTCTGATATTAATATTATATCACAACAACTCCCTCATTAAAAGATCAGCAAATGCAGAGATTGTTTTTTTTTTCATTATAATATGTACATTAGACTCCTATTTATTAGACGTTTCCAGTGCTTGTCTGGAATGTAAGCTCCTGATTCTCTAGATGACCAGTATTCGTTGGAAAGGACACCTTTACCGACTTACTGCATTCGCCACCTTACTGGTTCCTAACGAATTGAAAAGCTGTGTATTAGTGGTTATTGATTAAGGCCACTTTGTGTAGGAGGCAGGTGCTCTTTAATAAATCCAAAAATGCAGAATTTATACTTTTTAGGGCAATAATTTATGTATTATTGTTTGTTTGTACAGCACCACCAAAGTACACAGCACTTTCCAGAGAATATAATGTATGTCCTTGTTTTGTTGAACATAGAACTTATAGTAGTTATAAGTAGGGGTACATTTCCCATTAACAAATATCTCCCCATCAATCATCATCATCAGTTATTTATATAATGTTTGCGCACTTGTTACTTTGCATTTGTATCCTCATGGAAGTGTATACAAACATATAACCAATAAAATAACAAAAAAGTTAATTCATAGCAGTGTTGGTGAGCAAGATAAAGTAGTGTTCACAGGCCCTGTGCAATTGTTGTCATTGGATCGTAGCTCCATGAAGTTCAGCCTCCCACTAAGAACATCTGACCACCAGCAGTCTGTCTGTTCTGCAGCTGTTACACCACATCAGTCTGCCAATCCCTTACATGGTCTAAAGTCTGCTCTTTTATAATATGTATAGCACTTTGTTTCTCAGCTCAAAGTAGTATTGTGCAATTTTCTGTTTCATGTTGTTCATGTTTTATACTGAGTGTTTTATATTATGTATCTTAACATTGAAACAATTAATGTTTTAAACTCTACATTTGTTATATTTTTTGACCTCCTGATATAAAATCAGGCCTAGTAGATTATTGATGTTTTAATTATTGCTCCTACAAATCAATTGTTATGAATTATCATTATCTTTTTTCTGCATGATGCACAATTGGATAGTAAAGACCGAGACATGGACTAATACAGATGGTAGATCTCGATATACTATATGCATGAATGTGTGTGGGTATAGATATATAATTTTTTCCAGTGACTGTCAGCGTCCTTTGGTCAATTATAGTCACGTCATTGGTAGCCAAGTTTTGGAACACAGTGTAGGGTCGAAGAAGTGCTATAGCCCAGGGTAAAAAATGTAGGAGGGTGACAGAAGAGCATCTATCTCATGAGTACGGACTGTAAGTGTAAGATGTCAGTTGCTTATGAGCATATAACTTATTACTGCACCAGATATCCGTTGCTGCTTTTTGAAATAAGAGACAAATTAATAGCAATTGTGTCTTCTATTCATTTAAATGCCAGTAGAGGGACTTTGGGCACCACATGAGTAAATTTGACTTTGACTTTGCCTGAAAAATAAGACAAAATGACAGCTCTCCTCTAATAACACAATTTCGAAATTGTACTCCAAAGTATGTTTTCCACTTAAAACACTACTGGGTCAAAGATGTTACAACTAATGAACTTTTATTTCTGAATCACTGAGTGATTCAAAGCTTCTGAGAGATGATTATAATTTTAGGCTGAGCAAACAGATGGACTTTGATGTTGTGCTTTCACAAGGGAGGGGCAGAAACCAAGAACTTTATAGGAAAAAAACTAATAAACCAGTGTTATTTTAATGTAAACACACGTGTGCTTAGCTATTGTTTTTTGCAAGTGATCTAAATATGATATATCTTATTGGATATTTGAAAAATAGATAGTGTGATGTCAGACTATTCAGCATTTACAAAGGTGGTAGCCCTAGAGCCATGTAATGCATGGCCACTAAATTTAGCCTTTTTATTTTTTTTCTGATTTTTTTTTTTTTAATACATCTTAAATTTTGTATATAAAACAATTGTGCCTAAAGTAAAAGAGATTGGTGGAAAAGATGGAGATTGAGTTGAACTTTGTGTAATTATGTTACTAGAGCTATATATATCCACTTTGACTCCTTCATGCAAACCTCAATATGACAGCCACTTATATTATAACATCTGAGGATGGCAGAAATAAACACATCTGGTAAAACTCTATATTTTTGCATCCTGCACTTCATGTGTATGTAGGAAGGATGCAACTCAGAAATCCTTCCTTGTAATTTGTGTGTGTTCTTTTGTTGCCGACTTCACTAGACCTTGTCACATCCTAGGAGAATTTAGCTTTGGCCTGGTTTGGTAACCGACAATCAAACCTGTCCTAGGGTATTGCTGTCACTTCTCTATCTGTAACTCACTCTCTATCCCTCTCCACACACACTCTCATTCTTGTTTCCCTCTCTTGCACCCTCAATGTCTCTAGCGCTCTCTCTGACACTCACACTCTCTTCCTCTCTTACACCTTGGGCCTCATTCATTAAGAAGCTTAAATTGAGAAGTTTCTTATTTCAGACGTAAAAAATAGTTTTCTGTTTTGCACATAAGTTAAATACTGATTGTTTTTTCATGTAGCACACAAATACTTGATAGCTTATTTGTATGCTGAAATTTAAAGTTGATATTTGTGTGCTACATGAAAAATACAGACAGTATTTAACTTATGTGCAAAACAAATAAACTAATTTTCACCCCTTGCATTTTAACATTGTTTTGTCCAGGAGACATAAATAAGAAACTTCTTAATTTAAGTTCCTTAATGAATCAGGCCCCTTGTCTTTATCTGTCGCTCTCCCTGTCTTAAGCTAGGTACACACTACAGAATTTTCCACCAACTTTTTATGCCGATCGATTTTACGTGCGATTGATGTTCCGATCGCTCGGTCCATGGACTGCATACACACTAGCCTTGTTTAGGACGATAAAGAGAAGAGCAGACGTCCCTTTAGAAACTTTTTACAGCCATGTTGTTGTGAGCAATGACTGTAATTTCGTACTCACTGTTGTGGATCGGTTGGAAGTTTATACACACTACACAGCGGAAACGAGATTGGACCAAAAATATTAAACAGTACGACCAACCAAATGAGGCAACAATCGTCCATTTGGGCAGACTTTCGACCATCGTGTCCCTGCACACACTGACCCGACTTTTGACTGAGCGGTCGTATGACGGCTGATTGAGCCGATTATTGGATGAAAACCATGGTAGTGTGTACCCAGCTTTACACTATCTTTCTTTCACACTCTTACACACACTTTATTTCTCTCTCTCACCTATCTCCAGGGGCAGGCTGGGCTAGTGGGCAAGGTGGTATCTGCTCCTCGGGCTGGTCCCATAGTGTGCTAACTTGGACTGGGCCACCTTAATTTTTTTCCATAGGCTGCTGAGTCAAGTCTTGCCCCCCGGGCTAAAATTTGCCAGCCCTCCCCTGCCTATCTCTCTATTTATTTTTCTCACTCTCTATCTGTCCATTCTCACTCATAGTTTCTTTGTTCCTCTCCTATATTTTAGTGTCTAAAATGTTCTTGGGTAAGGTTCCATGAAGCCGGCATCTGTATAATTTTTGTCTTTCAAGCTCTGCACCAGCTGCTTATTCTGACGCTCAAAATATTATTTCAATGTTTAACATTTTACCTACAGATGTAGTATTACTTGTGAATAACCCTGATATCGTTATCTGTTGTTGTTTTTTTTTTTAAAGTCCAGAGTTTCTCAACAAATTACTCAACATGCCTTTAAATGGTCTTTTTTAGACATTGTTGTGAACAAGTGCTGGGTCTAATTTTGAAACAACCTGCAGTGTCGTTGATTCTAGTGCTAATGTTGCACTTTTCTGTTGTTGTGAATCTTAGTCCATTGGAAGCTCTTTTAGTATCTAGCAGTGGATTCTGTATTTTTGCTAAAATACAAGTGTATTCCAGGGGTGATTTCATGGATGAACAAATAAAGGAGACACAAGCAGGTAAACTTCCACTACTATATCAAAACAAATATCATGTGTAAGGTTTTGTTTATTTTTTTAAAACTTTATTTAAATATTCTCTGCAGGTTTCTTTAAAGTAATCGCCTCCCGAAACCTGTTTTTGGCAATTCAAGTGCTGACTGAGTAGTGTACATACCCTATATCATTAGCACACTATATTGAGATCTGCTCCTTTAAATGACAACATTGTTTGCAGTAGGAAATCATTAATTGTCTTGTTTTGACCTTTTCAAAGAAGTTGTTTTCCTGTTTTATTAGATGTGTTCCGTTAACAGTTAATATGCTCATTTTCATCCCAGAGCTAAGGCGATTTTTGCTCAGCATTGTGTTAATTCAACAGCCCTCAACACTTTCTGGATGAAGTGACAACACATTTGCCTATATCTTGATCGGAGTGTCCTGCTGGCTTGCTTTGTGCTCTGAGAAGTCAGTGCATTTGCTGTTGGAATGTGCTACTGTCTGACAAATGTGTGTTAGGCAGTGTAGACAAACAAAAATATAGGTGTGATTATAGCAGAGATTTAGGGGTAAATTTATCAAGCTGTGGGTTTGTAAAAGTGGAGATGTTGGCTATAGCAACCAATCAGATTCTAGTTATCCTTTATTAAGTACATTCTACAAAATGATAGCTAGAATCTGATTGGATGCTATAGCCAACATCTCCACTTTTTCAAAACCGCAGCTTGATAAATTTACCCCTTAGACTCTTTTATACATTTTGATAAAAAAAATAATATTACAGAATATTTGGGATATGTTTGCTAATCACAACATGTGTTTATGATTGTTAGACTTTCAAACATCGCTTGATTGTGCAACCATATCGTACCTGACTGAAATGTGTAACACAACCTCATGTTCCTTCCACAAATATTATACGAGCGACTCCATCACTCTGATCTTTAATTGCACTAAATGAAGAGTTGTTGCACCCAAACATTCAATGTGATTTGTAGTATGTTCTAAAAAGAGCCAACTCCACCCATCCCTCCAAGGAGATATTTGAATAGCCTGATGATCACTGCCTCTAGTGTTTGGAGGTTCTGGTTTAATGTGCTGTGGATTTGCTGACATCCGAGGTAGCATTTTGCTGCCTGTATTTGGACATTGTTGCCGTCTTTAGAAAGGCTTATATTGTGAGACTGTGTGCTGGGGTCAGTAATCTTCAATACAGTAAGAGCTAGCACATGTAGGAGCTCATCTGTCAGCAGTGGTTCTCTAGCGCAGCTGTGTGAGCTTGAGTTCGTCGCCACTGACTGCAGAATACAGGGAAAGATATGTCTAAATTGCCGAACTGAAGATATGATTTCAGGCGAAATTTCTTTTTTTTTTCCCCTACAATTCTTAAACATAGTCCCAGTTTGTTCAACTATTATGTAATCAAAGACCATGCTGTATTAAAAAATGCAGTAAGTAATACAACTTTATATTTATACCCACTTTTTATAACTTAAATAAGCAAATATGGTATTGTTATTCCTCAATGGGACTGGGACATGTTTGGGATATAGGTCCAACAATCAACATAGTCCACTTTGCTACTGAAGTTGTAGGCACAGCATGTGAATTTGTTTGTGAATTTGTTTTTTTCAGTGATTGTTAGTTAGCATTTAGGATCAGTTAACACTATTTGTGAGGTTTTGCAAGTCATTTCAATAAGCTGCCCACACACCAAGATCCCTTTACCTGGGTACCAAGTGATCAGATAACATAGGGTCCTATTAGTGCAGTCAGCTGGTGGTTGTATACACTGACTGCTCACAGCCATTAGTTAACTGGATATTTTGCCTGTGCTTAATGATGTCTGATAAGTCGAATAATAGCTTGCTTTCAGCTGCATAGGAAATTTTAAATATATTATTGCATATTTAAAGTTCTGTTTAGGCATGGGAATTTTTACTTACAGGGGATAAATGTATAAATTATACATTTGTATGCCAAAGTTTAAGCAACCATGGTTAAAATTGCGAGAGACAATGATTCTTAAATCAATAATCCCATGAAACAGTGAGGTGTTTTTTGTTTTTTTTTATTAACGTACGTCCCTGTGACAGGTTGTAAGAAGCAACTTGATAATAATTATTTGCCCTTTGTTTGTCTCTTCAGACTGCTATTAATTCTGCAGACTTTCCAAAGTGTAATGTGACTACCATGGCAACCACACTCACATGGCACATGATGTAGTGAGCAGAGAGGCTTTGGAATGCCCATTTGCATTCTGTTTTCACTGTAAAATCTTTTTTGTCTTTTATCCAAACACCTTTAGATGCCACCTAATAGCTGTTGGATGTGGTATTAGCGATTTATGATGGTAGGATGAGGAAATATTCCATCTCCTTATATTATGTAACAGTGATACACTGGAAAGGTCAGTATTAAGGTAAACATTGCATTTTACCTGTAAATTGCATCGTAAAAGTGAAACTCTTTGCGGGAAATTCAATTATTCAATTATTAACGTTAATACGGTAATTTCAACGCTAATTTTTTTATTATATTATTATTTATTACCTGCCTTCATGCTTCAGAATCACATATCCAGTAAAGGATTTTTTGCATATTTCTTTAACTGTAGTGCTCTGGCATCTATCCCAGATCTGCTGTTGTGATTCACATAACATAACTGTCAGATACTGGCAGAGCTCCTGTTACAGGACTTGGAACACAGATATAAAATTGTTTATAGATAATTCACCACACACCCCTTTTATCACACAACTGTGTTATTGCAGTTATATGTCTGTGTATCCATTGTTGCTGTTTGCAGTTCTGTCTACTTTATGGTTTTAACAGTAAATCGCAGAATATATGAATTTTCTATTGTTGTGTCAGCTAAGCACCGTTTAAAGCTTTTCATCAAAATAGGCTAAATTGAAAAAACAACAGCAAAAAAAGAACAGTGGAACCAATCATATGCTCCACTTTTTAAATCTGTAGCATGCTACAATTTGTGCATACTTGAGCTGATTTATATCATACAGTGTCGGACTGGGGCATGAAAGGACTGAAACGCTAGGGGCCCACCAGAGGGGGTGTTACCAGCCATAATAGAGGCAAGAGCAGACACTAGAGGGGGGAGGGGTCAGCCCACGAAGGACAGCTAGCACCATAATGTAGTATATAAAGAATGCAGTGTGTATATAAAGAGTACAGTCTTGACCTGCCCTTAGATTGGGCAGAACAGTCATCATAAATCGGGATTGTCCCACTAGTATCAGAACATTTGACAGACTGTCCTGCTCTCTCCTACCTGTTCTTGTCACTTTCACCACCTGTGGCTGCTGGTTTTTTTAATTGCGGCTTGTCTGGATCCTGGAATGTTGGGGGCCCTATTTGGGGGGGAAAAAATGGGTACATTTAGAAAATTCCAACCAGCCCCGTCGTTAAATCAATAGGACCCACGATTAATACTTAGGCCTTCCTCCAGCCCCAACATTACAATTCCAATCACCTATATTTTGTCAGAAAACCTCTCCTAACTACCTTTGCCAGTCACCAACCGCACTCTGCGCACTTCTGCTTGGAAGCTTACTGTAAGGGATAAAATTCAGAGTATAACTTACAGACAAGTGGTATGATCTGTGCCAAGGGAAATTGGCTTGGAAGATAGACAGCTTATCAATGATTGATTTCTCAAAAGACTGACCATTTCTTGTAACTTTTTAAAGACACTTGTACACCTTTCCTCACCTCCAGGGGTTTGCGGTCTCCAGAAGGGTCCTGTGACACCGTTTACAACCACAATTTTGCATCTTCCCGGATTTAAGCCCAATTCTAATATGTGACCTAACTTTCCTGTCAACCAGACCCAATTTTACCATTAATAAATCCAAAATAAATTTATGAATTTGTAGACTCCAAACAGCATAGGTCCAGTGTATTAGCTGAGTTGATACTGATTTCCTCACCTTCTCTGCCTGACAGACAGCTTTATTTGAGGTAGGGGCTACCCTTCATTATGATATCTATGAATATGGGGCTTGTTAGTCTCCTCACTCCCACCTCATTTGAAAAGACACTATAGCAAGTAGGGAATTCTCATTTTATCTGTTCTGTGTTGATACTGTATAGATTCATTACAAGAAATGTTCTAACATTAAACACTGCGGATATCAGATGTCTCAGTGTGCTTCTTAAAGGACCCCTAACCCAATATGCAGGTCGCATTCTATAAAATAACTAGTAATGACATTCACAGATATAAAATAACTCCTATAACTGACAGAACTTGTGATGTTTGACAGTGTTTTGATATTTGCTATGCAGCAGAGAGTGCAAGCTATTGTTCACTGTTATCAGACATATTTGATAAATGGTGCATAAAAGAGTACCCTTCAGTCAGGTTACAGACATGAAGAGCTAGATTTACTAAGCTGCGGGTTTGAAAAAGTGGGGATGTTGCCTATAGCAACCAATCAGATTCTAGCTTTCATCTATTTAGTACTTTCTACAAAATGACAGCTAGAATCTGATTGGTTGCTATAGGCAACATCCCCACTTTTTCAAACCCGCAGCTTAGTAAATCTAGCCCGAAGTCTGCTGTCTATAAAAATATCCCCTGCCCCCACTATTGCAACCTTTCCTAAAATATCTTCCTTTCTGATAAGCTCCTGTAGATTTCACGTGTATATTTGTAAATGTTGCTATATAAACTAACTTGCATTTTAATATGGTGATTCAGTTGAAAGTTCTCCACTTGCACTTCATCTTACTGGCACCTATCATAACTTCAAGTGTAGCTCACAAGATCATTTTTAACTCTGTAATTACTAATTAGCTTAGTAATTACTATTTACTTAATAGAGCTCATTTAAATCAACTTACTACACCAATGATTGTTGGATAATTTGTATTTGGCTAATGTATATTGTTTGTTTTAAACTTGTAAAGCTGACTACACCAGTGACTGCTTGTATATATTTTCAGCATATTTCAGCAGTAGTGCTCCACAGTCTTACTGTGTATAAATTATGTTTTATTTGTGCTTTGTATTTCACTTATTAAACCATTACCCAGTAATTCTCTAATTATAGCACATGTTTGCCATTTTACACCTAGATAAGTGGGAGCGATCAAATAAATGGTTCCCTTTCATTAAACACAGAACTAAACAAAACTGATAGTCCTATACAGTAATGAAACTGAGACTTGTTAATCTTCTCACTCCTTCATGTCTGAATCCGAAGATATACCTTCACTTAGTTTATTGTGCATAAAATTTAATGATGTGGGTGGTACCTGATTTCTGTAATCCTAACCTTTAAGGAATTGGATGGTGACTCTGAGCATGCACATGCTTGTTTTCATATTTTATACACATTAAATAAGTATAGTGTCTGTTAGTTATCTGTTTTGTGTTTAGAACAGGTAAGGGAAAAACCTCTATGTATTGTGATCAAAAATATAATGTGTGTAAGCCCTGAGGACGTACCTGACGATCCAGCAGTGGGGCACTGCAGTAAAACCACAATAGTCTCTTGCTGTCTCTCCAGCAGACTTCACAGACTGGGACTCACTTGATTGTTGCTACACAGACTGCAATATTGTAGGCAGGCGCAGAACAGTGCATCCCGGGCCCCTTAGCAAAATTGGGTAGGGTTCCGGGCATGCTGCTGTAGACTCCTGGCCTCCCCCTAGCTCTGCTCTATGAAGATCAGAAAGGGGTGTCTTCTGATCATGCACGTTCTGCCCACTGTACATGCACCACTCAAAAGAGGACTGCACTTTACTCTTTTCTGTGGGTGCAGGTGCTGCGGCTTCTATGGTGTCCTTGGAGACATGGGACCTGAAATTGCAGGGTCTAACTTACCTCTGGGCTGTGCAGTGGCCGTACCTCCTGCACCCACGGTAGTTTTGCCACTGATCATATGTCGGATTGGGCGATTTGTCCGATAACACAATGTGTGTTTCTTCAAATCGACCACAATGTCAAGCAGACTACATAATCTATTATCCTGCTGCTTCGCCCCCAGAACCAACAGAAATTATCACTGACCAGTTTGGCCATATATGTCGGTTGCCAAATGGTGCTAAAGCCAAACTGCTTCTGCTATCACAGACCCATTAGAAACATAGAATTTGATGGCAGAGAAGAAATTGGCCCATCTACTCTGCCCATTTTTTAACCTATGGTAACCTCAAACCTTATTTGATCCTTAGTTCATTGTAAAGATATCCTTATGTCTATCCTAAGCATGTTTAAATTGCTATACTGTATTAGTCTGTACCACCTCTGATGGGAGGCTGTTCCACTTGTCCATTACCCTTTCTATGAAGTAATTTTTCCTCAAATTTCCTCTGAACCTACTTCCCCCCCAGTGTCAGTGCATGTCCTCGTGTTCTAGTACTTCTCTTCCTTAGAAGCATGTTTCTCTCCTGTAGCTTGTTAAAACCCATAATATATTTGAAAGCTTTTATCATATCCCTGCTTTCCCTTCTTTGCTCCAAACTATACATATTAAGATCTTTCAGTCTGTTCAGGTAAGTTTTGTGCTATAGACCATGCAGCAATTTATTTGCCCTTCATTGTACATTCTCTAATGTGTTTATATCCTTCTGGAGATATGGCCTCTAGGACTGGACACAGTATTCTATATGCGGCCGTACCAATGTCCTATACAGTGGCATTATTACTTCTTTATTTCTGCTACTGATCCCTCTCTCTATGCAACACACATCTGGCTTGCCTTTCACATTGCTTTGTTACATTGCTTACCTGCCTTTAAGTCACCTGAAATAGTGACTGCAAGATCCATTTCCTCCTCAGTAGTTTCCATAATAGTGACGTTAATACTATATTTTGTCTTTGGGTTTTTGAGACCTAAGTTCATGATTTTGCATTGTTTTGACATTAAACAGTTGTTGTCACTCTCTTGACCATTCCTCTAGTCTACCTAGATCAGTGTTTCCCAAATCCAGTCCTCAGGGACCCCTAACAGTGCAGGCTTTCCAGGTCACAAGTGAAATAATTAGTACAACCTGTGGATCTTTCAAAATTTGACAGTCAGTAATGAATTCACCTGTGCTCCAGCAGAGAGATATAGGAAACAAGTCCTTGAGGACTGGGTTTGGGAAACACAGGTCTAGATCCTCACTCATTTCTTTTACCCCTCTTGGCGTGTCTACCCTGTTTGCGCCATCTGCAAAAGGCATACTTTCCCTTCAAAAGCATTTGCAGTGTCACCAATAAAGATATTTAAAAGTACTGGTCCAAGTGCGGATCCCTGTGGTGCTCCACTGGTAACCTTTACTTCCTGTGAATGCACTCAATTTACTATAACTCTCTGTTTTTTCTCCTGCAACTAAGATCTGTTCCATTCAACCATCTTAGAATTCAATCCCAAGCTTTCGAGTCTGTGATGCGGAACAGTGTCAAAAGCCTTACTAAAGTCTAGGCCCCCGATTGATCGATTACTTTAGTCACCTAGTCAAAAAGTTAATAAGAATTGTTTGACATGACCTTCCAAAAGTAAATCCATGCTGTTTGTGATCCTGTAAGTTACTAGTTATTCTACAACCTTTTTTACATCAATTTCCCTACTACTGATGTAAGGCTCACTGGTCGGTAGTTGCTCGCCTCTTCCATGCTTCCACAACATTTACTCTTTTCCAGTCTCCTGGAATTACTCCTGTACCCAGTAACTGATTGAATAGTTCTATTAATGGTGTTACCAGCACCCCTTTTAAGCTCTTTTAGTATCCTTTGTGGGCGGCACAGTGGTTAGCGTTTCTGCCTCACAGCACTGGGGTCATGAGTTGGATTCCCGACCATGGTCTTATCTGAGTTTGTATGGGTTTCCCCCGTGTGCTTCGGTTTCCTCCCACACTCCAAAAACATACTGGTAGGTTAATTGGTTGCTATCAAATTTACTCTAGTGTGTGTGTGTGTGTGTGTTAGGGAATTTAGACTGTAGGCTCCAATGGGGCAGAGACTGATGTGAGTACAGCACTGCGGAATTAGTGGCGCTATATAAATAGCTGATGATGATGAATATGATATCCTTGGATGTATCCCATCTGGCCCCATTGATTTATCCACTTTCAGTTTTGAGAGTTCTGTTTGGACTTCCTCCTCTGTAAATGTACTTGTATCTACCTTATTTTTTTAGGAATACACTTACAATTTAACTATGGCTCTTTCCCTCTCTTTCTGTAGTGTGAACACTGATCAAAATTAATTATCAAGATGATCTGCTATTTCTTTGTCTCTCTCAACAGGACTCTTACTCTGTCTTTTAGTCTTATTTTTCTTTTCTTTTTTTTTTGTTCTCCTTTTACCTATATACCTAAAAGAAAAAAAAGGTTTTGCCCTCTTTACCTACTAACTGGGCCATTTTTTCTTCAGGTTGTGCCTTTGCACATCTGATTAGCCTGTTAGCCGCCTCCTCTCTAACAAGATACACCTCTTTGTCTTCATTAGTGTGGTGGGAAGATAACTGCTATCAGATTATTTGCATAGACATGGTGCAAAGAATTAAAAGTGTAACTTATAATGAAGGGACTATAGGCAAGGAGGGGAAAAATAGTATAGTGTGCTCTAGGTGACAGCCAAGTTGTGCTGCACATTTAAAGTTGATCTGTCACTTGCACAGAGTGGAGGCAGCCATTTTGTGGGCTGAATTCTACCACTTCATGAAGCACAAATCTTCAGTGAAATCACTACTTCCTAGTTAATTTATAGCCTGCATTATTACAAAGATTAGTCTAGCCCATAGCAGGGGAGCACGCAGGGGGGTTTCTGGTTCTCCAGAAACCCCATCCCTCCACGAAGAACGGGGGCTAAACAGTGCCCCTACATAGCGGCACTGTACTGTACAGCAGCCGCGACGCTGTCAAAGAAGCGTCCGCGGCGGTGCTGTATTGTACTGCACCGCCGTGGACGCTTCTTTGACAGCGCCGCTGCTGCTGTACAATACAGTGCCGCCGAAATGGAGCAGCAGCTCTCTCTATATTTTTTTGGGGGGTGGGGGGGGGGGCCCTGCATGCGCCCCTGCATGCGCCCCTGCGCAGAATGGGTGCTTCCACTGTGTAAAGACAACAGATCCACTTTATTGACTAGACATGTGTCCTTTGCAATGCAGACGTTAAATCTGTTATTTTTGCATTTTAAATCATGCGTACATTGACTGATATACATGCTGCTGAATAGATGCTGCTCTCCTCTCATATTATTTGTACGCATTTGCATTGAGTAAAGTTTGTTTCCTGCAGGTGTTTCAGGTTTCACTATGCTTTCTGGCACCTTTAAAATCACGGCACCAATTGGTTTCTACTTGACTCAGCAACATTGTCTTTTTCTTGACACAACTTGCTTGTTGGCAGTCTGTTCCTTTGTCTGTTGTGCTTCATTGTCAAGGAAAATAACTCATGCAGCTTGACTCACGTGAAACTGAAAACATCTCTGAATTTGCCGTGTAAGATCAGCAGGTCATGGCTTGCTAACACCAAGTGAAATCATTTATAGCTCATTAGGGCATTTATACTGTAAGTGCTGTGGGGACGGGCTCTTTCATCAATATTTTTATTGTGTTAGATGTGTCCTTGTTTTGTCATCTTTGTATTGTTTAGGAGGTGCTTTGTATAGAATAATCGTCTTGTGTCATACACGTATCCCATAAATATTGTAGGATACAAAGGATTTCCATATACAATTATAATTTCTAGTATGTTTAGACATGATTTAGGCAATTTCTTTTTTCTCTAATTATAATAGGAAGCCCTTTGTATCTCCTACTTGAATTTTTGTAGGGAAATACATTTCTGACCAGTGTAATATAAAAAAGCTTAAAACAAACACCTTTGACATGTGAAAAAGACAGTCCCGATGTCCCCTCACTCTAATAATGAATTTAAGCCATACATTAAGGCAAACAAAGCAGTGTTTTAGAAATTTAGAAGTGGTGGTATGAAAATTGTACTGGGAATGCAAGTGAATGGAATTTGATAGATTTGCAAAGAAGAGCATGGGAGAAGTGGCGGTATAGTATACTACCGTATACACTCTCGCTTCAAAGTGTAAATTAATTAAGGTGTGGTGGTAATAGGTTGCATAGGCAATCTACAAAACTAGGCACAGAAGGATTTTATGTTGTTTTCCCTAAAGTCCATGAAGTAGACATGTACCTTGAATTGTACTTGGTGGACAAGTGGTCACCTATAATAAAAGCTTTGCAGATATGCAGAATTTGCTCTTTGTAAATGACCATTTTTGTGTACTGACATTCAATTTCTAAAGAGACCAGATTTACAGGTATTCAATATGCAGGTAGACTGGGTTCACTGTATACCATTCGGAACTTAGACACAATTGGCTCTGAACATTTGACTAATGATAATAAGTAAATTATGCAAATGTAGGGGTTTGGTCCATATACCACTTTCTTGAGCCAACTGAAAGGATTTATAGAAAATGTACCTCGCAAAGGAAGTCAGCCAGGTAGGAACTTCCAATAATGACCTTTTAAATAACTTTTTCTTAAATTGGAGTAATCCTTTAAGAAGAAAATAACCGATCTGTCAAACAATGGTGCTTTCTGCAAAGCAGTAGATGTCCAAACCGCTTTTAAATATTAACCTGCAAATATTTTTTTTTTTTTTTTTCCCCTCAATATTAATTTAGTTTTGCAGTTTCTAAACATACTAGCATAGGCATTTTGTAGGTTGATTGTGTAGTTGCATAACATCTACTCAAGGCAAAGCAGAAAAGGATGGAAAGGTACAGATCACATTTCAGTTAAAATATGATTCTGTGCAACACACATAACCACTGCTTGCATTAACATACTATCTATATGGAAAAAAAAATTGACAGGTGTCAAGTGACGTTTTCTTTGTAGTGGTATGTTTAATTAGTAAGTGGCTTCTAAATAGGTAAAAGCCTGTGAATAATGTATATGTGAGCATTCTACATGTCCATATCATTGGTCTAACATATGTGGCTTATTTTTCCCTCCTAAGTGTTACACAGTTTAAAGGGACATTGTGGATTTTCTACTAACATTGTTCAAATCTGTGCTGAAACTCTAGCAGCCCATCAGAATTTTGCTCTTATTTTCTAACTGACACTAGAGAGATAAAAGCTAACTGGCGATTGGTTGCTTTTTTTTTAATGCAGATTTGCACATTTTCTTTGTAATGAAACATTATTGTAAATAATTTTTTTAAAACTTGTCGGACATAACCATAAATGAGTGTTCATGTGTCAGGGAGATGATTTGTTCAAAAGAAAAACAAGTAATCTACCATTTTTTTTTCATGACAATTGGCCACTAGCTAAACTGTTCATGTCTTATATACCGCTTTACGTTGGCTAAATATGTATCCCAGTATATCTCGCCAATATTAATAAATGTAAATTTGACCAAAAACAAATATCAGGCTACCTATGCAAAATTTATAAGCATATGTTTTTAAATGGATCTCACAATAATAATTATTTTAAGGATAAAGCTCCAATCATGTTTGTTTAATAATATTGGCAAGACTATAAAGGAAGTGACGGGAAATGTAATTCCTACTTATATTCTGTATGTACTTTGCTCTCTGTGAATACCACTAGGTTTGAGTGATTTGCCTTTTTATATAGAATACTACTGGAGAAGACAGTCTCCTTCTAGTTAGAAATTGCTCTTGTGCAGTAGCGCCTTAAAGGAGTCTCTCTTATGGCCAGTAAGTGATATCAGTCAGCAATTATAAATATGTATGAGGTGAAATGCAGCATTTTTGATGCATTTCTATGTTTAGAGGAATTATTTATGTGTAAACTTTTTCATATTTGCTGACTGTTATGCTTTAATTAACATTGAAATATAACCTATGTCAGTGATGGGAAACCCGATGCACTTTAAGGGAGGCATATAAATAATTGATCAGCAAGTATTTTATTGTAAAATAAACCGTGTAATAAGCAAATCTGACATTTAAATGTGAAAATACACAAAACACACCTCAAAACCTCACAATCATCCCTCATTTGGCACCAACTATGACCACCAACTCCTAACCTAATAACTATTAACACCCTGCCTAAAAAATCCTTGTTTTAATGAAGTACACTGGAATCATGCAGCTTTTCCCCACAGAGGAAGGAGGGAGACCACGCAATGCAGACTGCACGTTCACTTCCTGCATTGTATGGAGGAGGTCACATGATGCAGAGGGGGGGTCAGGCAGTGGCAGAACTACCATTGGTGCAGTAGGTGCAGTGCACCGGGGCCCATGAGGATAATGGAACCCGCTGCATGGGTAACTAGCGAGCTGTGGGAACCGGTTTCCTTCTCCTGGCTTCCCTGCACCGGGGCCCACAGCTCGCTAGTTCCACCTCTGCGGTCAGGTGATGCGAAAGGTTGCGCTAATTTTTTTTTTCTGTCTAGTTTTTGACCCAATGAGGTTCAGTCATGGTCTCAGCTCTTAAGCAATAATGGATCAAGTGTGGCAGGACTTAAAGCAGAGAATAAGAGCTCAAGACGACACGGCATAATGGCAATAATGTAGAAACTGGGCCACATGTGAAGGGTGAGGGTCATATGTGGCCCTCGAGCTGCCTGTTGCCCATTATTATCCTATGTATACACTGGTCGTATTGACAATAGTTGTTGCCCAATATTTTATTGGCTTCAGGTCAGTTTATCCTGACAAGAAAAAACCCACTTGTTATATTCAAGAATAATTAATAGAATGTTTGTGACAGCCATCAACCAATCTTGTTAATGTCATTAGTTAATGGGGAGCAGTAAATAACACTGACTTTGCATGAGTAAATTTCAATTAGATTGTTGTTATTAAATGATACAGGCATAGATATAAAATGCTATCCCTTCCATTGGGTTAAGCAAGTGATGTGTCAGACTTCATGGGAACAAGCCATTTTTCCACATGAATTCATACTTTGTTCCAAACCAGCAATAGGATTTTCTGTGCCAGAGCCCATTCATGCCATTAAGGAAACAATTGCTTTTTACTGATTGTAACTGTTTGAGATAGCTCATCCGCTGTGTTTGTTTTGAAGGTGGACCTCTATGGAAAAGAAAAAGACATGCCTTCTATCTGACTACACATACAAAAACACACTTGAATAGCTACAATTCATCATATTAACCATTTACAATTCTGTGTCCTCTTACTTTCCATGAAACTATGCGCTGCATGTAAACGGACGCAACTCATTTTTAACATAGCAGTTTTATTAACCTGTTAAGGAAATTAAATTCTGCAAGATAAAAAATACAATAAATGCATTTTCCCTACATTAGAATGTGCAATGATGCAGTAACACTCTGGTAATATTGTTACTGATTGAATTAAATACAATAAAATAGCTGTCAGTATTACATTGAATACAATATTAAAATAAAATATTACAGTAAAGTATTACTTGCCTTACATGGATTAAATAAGTTAAAAGCTAATTGCATTACATTGAATAAAAATATTAAAATATTACAGTTCAGTATTGTCTTTAATATATGTATTTTATATATAAATGATTTATCATTAAAGTCAAAACTAGCAAACTGAACAAATGTATACTATAACATTTTTTAATAGCTGTAAGATTATTTTGAACCAACTATTATTTATTTGAAACAGTAATTAAAGATCTGTGAGTTGATCATAAACTGAACCATGGGAGTTTGTCATCTCTAGTCACCAGAATGATTAACTGAAAACTACTTTACAGTAGAAAAACAGAAGGCATTGTTGCACTAGGCAATGATAAAATCATTGATAATATTATTGATTGCAGGGGTTGCTAGGTTTACTGGCTCCAAGCACTCAAGATTTGTACTAACTATTTAAACATACATTTATCATCTGGAAACACATTCTCATGAGGAAACAAGAAAGGAAATACAAGTAAATAATAATTCTGTAATAAAGTCATACACATAGACATGATCACTAAGTACCTCCTTTCTAGATGCACTGTGAGGAGGAGTGCTAAACAGTGTTATAGCTAGGATTTACAGATCAGTATGAAGTAAAAAATCCAAATGGGTGCTTCTTTATTCAGACATGCAAGCATGTATGTTGAATTCTAACAATAATCTGAACATCAAGTAATGCATTTACACAGTCTTGTATACCTTTCTTCTTACTGGGCAGATTTTAGTAGCACACCCTGTATGGGGCTAAGGCTACGTACACACTGAAGAATTTAGAATTTTCCGACCGATATGTTATCTTAAACGATTGTATCTACGACTGAAGGTTCGATCAGTCTGGCGATTCATGCATACACACTGACACGATTTACATTCAGATCTGTGCTCTTTATCTGGTCCTCTAGTCTTTGGAGAATGACAGCACAATATTGTTTCATTCTTGTCACATTTTCACTCTGATTAAAACTGCCTTGTTTTAGCTATCCACATGTCCTAATGATTTTCGTTAGCTTCTGTGACTCTCAAACGAAACATTCTGTCTCAGAACGAACAAATGACTTATTCCTTCTACAGCACTCTCCACATATATTCACCGGGACATTCATTGCTAGCATCAGCTGAAAAGAACCCCGACTCTGTAAACTCTATGGAGATCGTGAGCATGAGTGCATACACGCTACATGATTGGTGGGAAAATATTAAACAGTACAACCAACCAAATGAAACGATGATTGGCACTTGGGGACGACTTTAGATCATCCTGTCACTATACACACTCACACGATATCTGACCAAACGGTCGGCTGATTGGAGGTTTTTCCTACCTAGCCTTACCCCTGTACAGTGTTTGACCTTTCAGGGGTCCTCATTACATAGTCTGATTTCTCTTGTAACTTAGTACAACCAGTTACAGGAATGTGTCTTATCTCCCTCTTTGTTAGAAAGCAACTTGAGCAGACTATTCCGTCTGCATACTATTAACTCTTTAAGCATATGTACACATTTATTATTTGAATTCATCTAGAGTGCATAAAATTCATAACAACAGCCCAGTAAGGAGGTATGTCTGGGGATATATGGGGGGTAATCTCTCTGTACTTTAGTATATTTTATGCATGTTGCTTCAAATGATAGAAATGGCCCATATCTGTAAAATCCTGGGTCTTGTTTAATGCTGCTTGGGGTAATGCCACTGCTGATTTGTATACCACACAACCACCATACACTACAGAGATTGTCCACAGATTATTAGATCATCAGCACATAGGTTCTTCAATTAATGAATTTTTTCATTATTTTGTTTTGCTGTCCATCTGAAAAATTGTGTATGTACACAAAGAATATAGTAAGGTCTTTGCTGTGATGTTCTAGAAATGTCTCCCAACACTGTATTCGTTTGTATTGGTCACAGCACGACAAATTGATGTACATTCATGTTATTCCACAAGAGACATATGTGGATTCCTGGAGTTGGAGTAAAAGCTAACTGCATGTAATGTTTGTTTAGTAATCATATAATTTACCCTGTGCTAAGAAACAAAACCCTCTGATGTTAATATCCTTTTTTCACGCTGATAAGATTGCTCGCTAATTTATTACTGTTGACAAAATAGTGGCATTCTTGACCTTGCATGTAGTTTCGGTTTCATCATCCGTCTAGAAATACAATGTCATAGGGGGTGGCGGAAAATCAGAGTGACAGTAGACAACAGATGGCGAATAAGAAAAAAAAAAGCCTACACGTTTTCTAATAGTTTGGGTTACCCTTACCCTTATGTATTGCATTCTGTACCAGGGCAAAAGTAGGATTTTCATGGAGAAACTAACCACACATTAAAATCAGCACCTATTCCATTTCTCATGTATAGTTGGTATACATTAATTCTGAAACATATAAATTAAATATACATATTACATAATAGAACAGTGGATCCCAAACTTTCTCAGTTCGAGGCACCCTTAGAGTCTCCATAATTTTTTCAAGGCACCCCTGAGCCAAAATAATTGCCAAGTAGTCCGCTGCTTTGCTTACCAGCGGCCCTGGACTCGGCACTCCACAGGGAGCCGCGATGCACAGTTTGGGTACCACTGGTATAATATATTATGATGAGTCCTGCCATAGAACAGTCTCCAGTTATTAATAAACAGGCAGTGGGAAAAAAAACCTTTTATTTCCATGTGTTGATAACAAGTAGTACCACAACACTTTTATGCTTGGTTTTCTCCAATAACTAGCACAGTGTAAATTTGTCCATGCAGCTGATTGAACAAGCCATGGCTTGACAAAATGCACATCTTTTAAATTCAAAGTTGTCCAGGAGAAACACTGGACTACAACTGGGCCTGGCATTTTATAGTCAGCTGGTGAAGGTGCCCAGTGCTTACATTTAACAATAGTTGCAGGCAACTTTTAACTTAATGCCAAAATGCCATCTGCAAAGGCTGATTAGTAAGCTTTTGATTTTCTCCTCATACTTTCATGACTGACATAGCTCTCCTTCCCCACTCCCTGTTGTTTTTGGGTTGCTTTTTCTCTCCAAGCAGATTTTTCTATGCTGGAATGAAGGGAGATTTCTCTTACATAGACACTCCACCCAACTGTGTTTTCATTTTAGTCAGTCTATTGTTCCCTGTACTGTTAGAAAAATATACCGAGGCTCTTTGAATTTTCTATCTATAGCTGATCTACTGTATGTATACTAGATGCTTAGAAATAGTTTTTTTGTAAAGAGACATATGTATATAAAGATTAAAAAGAAGCCAACATTGAAAAATAAGAGGTAATTTAAAACTCCCCGACCACATTTAATATGTCTGTAACCCGTTGCCGAAGGGGGAAGTGGCACAGGCAGCGCAGTGCAGAACCCAGGGCTCACGCTAGTCCGAAGGGGCATATTAAAATATCTTGCAACTGAACAGGAGGGGGAGAGGGGGAGCAAGAGGACTATTTTCAAGTCATTAGAAAGGTCGTCCTCCTCATCACACCTTCCCTCCATCGCAAATTTTAAGATAGGGAACTTTATTGATTTACTGGCAATTTTAAGCAAAATGATAGTTAAATGAATCGCAGAATGCAGTGAAAGAAAAGCAGTATTTTGGCAGTCGTATAGAATAAGAATAAATACTGAAAATTATAGCGAACATACATAACAAGAGAAGTAGTTCTATGCTTTTTTTTTCAGACAACCATATTATGTTGTCAGCGACCAACACCTTAAACCCAACAGTAATATATAATATATTCAAGACTGCCTAGTACATTGTACTTACTAGTACTAATTTATCTAATCTAGCCCAATAAATTGTTCTCACCAGTATGCAGTATATTATATGCAGTACCCAACACTTAGACAATGAAGGATACAATTGTTTGCACACTTACACAGTGTAGCCAGTAGTACCTATAGCCAGGGCTGGATTAACCATAGGGCTAACTGGGCTACAGCCCAGGGGCCTATGGCATCCAGGGGGCCCTTGAAATTGCTCAGCAGCAGTATTAATCGGTCGGGGAGGGGGGGCGCCTCCGGCGCGATCAGTGCTGCTGAGCACTTTCACTGCGGTCCTTCTCCGGCGCTCTGTAGTCTCCTTACTGAAATCTCGTGAGTCTCACTCTCACGAGATCTCTTCAGTAAAGAGCGTACAGCGCGCCAGAGAAGGAGGTAAGTGCGGGGGGGGGGGAGGGGGGCGCGGGTAGCTCGGATTGGGGGGGGGGGGGGTGGCCGTGGGCAGCTCGGATCACGGGGGGGGGGGGGCCCTCACGGGGGAATGTAGGCCCCCTTAGCCCAGGGGCCTCCATTCCCTTAATCCGGCCCTGCCTATAGCAGGAGACTAACAGTTTCCTTCGGTTCCAAGGTATGTCTACAGGATCAAGGGATGGCATACAGATAATATAAATAGGCATCAGCAGTTGTGACTAAAGGAGTATGCAATGGCTTTGGTTCTGTGCTTAGTAACATTGCCCACAGTGGTAGAATGCACAATTTTAAAACAGTGTTTACATTCCTATAGATCAGGGCAGAATTTAGAGCATTTCCAACCTCACTGTCACTGAAAATTAGCTTCCTATTGCTCTGCTGGTCTCTATGGTAGTAATAGCTGAAATACCAAAAGCACTGCATAGAAAAAAAACCATATCAAATCATCTATAACTAACTCAGAGAAAAGCAGTGTGCTAGCAAGCTGAGGAAAGTAAATTGACATTATATGATAACAAGTACTGGAATGTCAGAGTTCATTGCACCAAATTTTATGGACCGAAGTGCATAATGCTGAGCTCAGAGTCCATCTGGTGTTTAAAGTCAGAAATGTGTGTACTGACAGTTCACTCATCATCTGTTGATCACTATTCTTAGGTTAAATGTTCCTCTCTCAAGTATGTACCCTAAAAGGCAAGGGCAATTGGAGTTCTGGCTCATTATTATATGGTTTCCTGATTTAATTATTGATCTGAGTAGGGAAATGTTACACATTGTAATTTAGGAGCTGCTGCACAGTTTGTTTCATTTAGCCAATCAGATTTCCCTTGGGTATGCATATTTTTAAAGATTGTCAATCTGTTCTTCAAAGAATATGTCCCAAGCTGTTGTACAGGAAAGGTATGATTATAATTGTGATGATGATGATTGTGTGGAATATTTGAGAAACATGACCTATTGTTCAGTCCGGAATGTGTTTTCTCCTTGTGGCCCACTGCCCAGTTGAACGTGATTTCTTTTTATGTTGTGTCAAAATATGTTCTCTAAGATGAGATCTATGTACAGTGTCAGTAGTGCAGTATTTTATATACCTTTTAGACTTGATTTGAGCAGGGATTGGGAAATCTGGTGAAAGCACTACCCCCCCATTCACCTCATTTGGATTGTTTTATATCTCCTTTTCTGACATTGTGGGATCATAATGTATTTATTTGGGAATTCTTGCCAATGGTCAAAACCATATTCTCTGTTACGTCAAATAATAAAAGAATTGTAAGGCTTCTATTTAACAACAAATACAAAACAGACTATCATTTATTATAGAAGTATTCATTGGTATTTTAACACTTGGTAGAAGCACCTTTGACTGAAATCTCAGCTATGAGTCTAGGGGCCTAAAGGACGGTTTGCTTAAACCAATGGCTTCAAAACCATCAGATTTACTAAAGGCCAAACCGCCAGTAAAACAACTGAAAACCACAGTTTCACAAAGCAATACTTTTACAAATCGACATCCCGATTTTTATCATAATTTAATCAGGTTTACCAAGCTGCTGTTTGACAAACAGCTGTGAAAACAGCCAGCAAAACAAAAGCGGTGGTTGTAAGAGGTGAGATTGCTCAAACTGCATGTTTGAGGTACCTAGTCAAGCAAAAGCAGGTATAGCTGTTTTCAATCTGCCACACATTGACCGTCATTTAACATTCCATACTCACACCGTCCTATAGTAAATGCGGCGGTTTGGAGCACTAAATCGCCAGCGATGTGTGGCGGTTTAAATTCAAACACGATATTTTGTAAATCTACCTTTGGGTCAATACCAGTTTTGCACATTTCAGCACTGCACTGCATTTTCTTTCATTGTTCTATGCAACATTACTATAGTTTTAAATGGTTGGCTGGGAACCATTGGTGTGCACCAATTTTCAAATAATTTAAAATCATTCCACTGATTCTTGATGGTATTGAAGTCTGTGCTTTTGATTTTTTTTTGTGTATTTAAGCTCCTCCAATCTGGGTTTTGTTATACTTTTAGTCATTGTCCCACAGGAATATAAATCTCCTAAGTCTTGGGACTGTTGTAGACTGTGCAGTCAGGTTTCCCTCCCAAGATTCATGGGCACCACAGTGGCCTAGTAGTTAGCACTTCTGCCTCACAGCACTGGGGTCATGAGTTCGATTCCCGACCATGGCCTTATCTATGTCTAGTTTGTATGTTCTCCCCGTGTTTGCGTGGGTTTCCTCTGGGTGCTCCGGTTTCCTCCCACACTCAAAAACATAGGTTAATTGGCTGCTATCAAACTTGACCCTAGTCTCTGTCTGTCTGTGTGTATGTTAGGGAATTTAGACTGTAAGCTCCAATGGAGCAGGGACTGATGTGAGTGAGTTCTCTGTACAGCGCTGCAGAATCAGTGGCGCTATATAAATAAATGATGATGATACTATGCTATACTACTTTACTGTGTGAGGGAAGGGGGGGCTGCTATACTACTTTACTGTACTTTTTTGTACAGCGCTGCGAAATTAGTGGCACTATATAAATAACTGATGATGAAGATTTGGCTATATTTTTCCTTTCATTTTGATGGTTCCTAAAGCAGAGAAGCATCGCCATAGTATTTTATGCTTCATGGTAGGAACAGTATTCTTAGGATACACAGCATTATCATTTTGCAATCCTTAGCATTGACACCAAAAAGTTAAATGTTGTTCTCCTAAGACCATAGATTCTCCCTCTTCTTGGTATGTGGGTCTCCCACATGCTTTCTGGCAAACTAAATTTTGTGAATTTTCTTCAAAAATTGTTTTATTTTTGCTGCCCTCCCATAAAATTCATATTTCTGAATTGCCCACTAACATTGTCCAATTGATGTTTTTTCCCATCTCTGGCATGGTCCATAACTCTGTCTCTGCCTCTCATATTGTCTCCATTTCTTTTCAGATGGAATGGATGGTGCTCTGGAGCATATTCTTAATCTTTAATATCTTCTTATAGTTACAGTCTTATCTTCTTATATCTTTCCCTTGATTGGTACTTTTTAGTAACTTTTTCTCTGTTGCCTTTGATGTGATTTGATCCTCACGATGAAGCTCTTGTTTGCTAACACACTAACCAACAGTGGGGCCTCTCACAGACAGGTTTATTTATTTTGAAAATATTTTAAACCCCTTTATTGTACTCTTATTACTACAATCAATTATTTATGTGACATTTGAAGACAACTTATTGAACCAGGGTTTATTTACATTAATACTTATATAATTAATTACGGTCTGTGTTTTATTTCTGAAAATGCTTTAGAGTTGTTTTTTCATTTTACTTTACAGAACATTGTGTTGATCATTAAGAATTCCAAAATAAATGCATTTTGAATCAATGTTTTAAGAATAAAAGTGAAAAATGACAAATTTTTGAATGACCTGATCAGTGCTATTAAACCACACACATATGGTGCCAAATTGCTCACAAATATGGTTGCTTCAGGTCTCATACTGTACAACCATGTTGCACTGTGTGATTTTTTTTTTTAAATTAAACTATTGCAGTGTGTGGCCCCATTCAAAGTCAAACTGGAATGCATTTAATCCACTATGATGAAAACCAAGTAAACCTCATTGCAACTCATTGGTGTGTGTGAGGGTTCAGCATTGTGCTTTATTACAGCTAGATTAATATGCTAGCTACTTAATGCTTATTCGGTTTAAAAACCTGAGATTTACCATTGGAATGTAAATCTTTGTGCTGCTGCCTTAGATTAAGTTGTTTCTATTTATGTGGCTAATCAAAGAACACATTAATTTTCTCCCATTACCCCAGTTAAGGAACAAACAGTTAAAAAGGTCATTTTTGATAGTGCTTATATAAATCATGCATTACAAATTCACTAATTGCCAGGTATTTTTTCACTTGTCTAAGGCAATAGTTCCAACTCCTCTTCCCATACCCTCCTTTTTGTCCTGTATGGGGGTCACTTGCCAACATGATGATCGATACTGCTTTCCCCATTTTGTTTTGGAGGAGGTCAACATAGGTGCCTTTTGTAAGTCCAGTGAAGGAATAGTATTATCTGGGCATCCTGCCCCTTTAATTAAAGATTCTTGGGTTATTAAGCTATTCTAGGAAAAGGTCCTTTCGTTCTCACTGACGATGAATAACGATCATCCACCCCTGCTATGCAATGCCCAAACGTATTTTGTCTATTCATTATGGTTTGGGGAATCCGCGAGCGGGCCATCATGTATGATTAATCATAACTACTAAAATATCTGAACTGTGCACACAATAAACTAACAATGTATTTTAGCTGCTGATGTTGAGAGTTGCTAACCCAGTATTATTTTTACATCTAGGTTTTTTTTTAATAACTTTATTTATAAAGTACCAAGACACAGTGTATACATACAATGTAGAAAGCCAAAGTAGGCCAAAATAGGTGACAGTATATACATTCTTTTGTGTAAGGACCGAGGCTGTTTGACAGCCCCGGTCCTTACACAAAAGACTGTGCAAAAAAGGTAACAAAAAGGCAAATAAATTACACGTTCCATTACATGGTCTGAGCTGTGTCAAAATATTGAATACCAATCCATTGAGTGATGTATCGCAGTATATGGTCTATATTCTGTAATGTAGTAAGTTGGGGAGGGAGAGGAATGGGGGGGGGGGGTTGACTGAGACAAGGCATGGGACTCTCTGATTGCTGACCAGGTGTCCTCATCCCAAGTCAGCCTCCCACTTAAGTTTGTGGGCTGGGCAGTTGGTCTGTCTGCAGGTGACAAGGAGGTTATATAAGTTAGAAATAATAGTTCTTTGAAAGGGATCTTTGACACATATAGATTCTAAGTCTTCTAGGTTCCTTGATTTCCTCCACCAGCCTGTTGCTGAAAGTTTTGCACAAAAAATTGGTTAAATCTTATAGGATTGTTCTAGCAGTTCCCAACTTAATGGAGAATAAGTTATACCTAAGTGGTATCTATCTCTCTAGACCTATTTTACCTAGATACCCACACAACACACGGAAGATAAATGCTTTCTTGGCTTTTTTAGTATCATTGGCTTCAGTGGAGGGGGGTTCTATTATCTATTGTTTATCTCATAAACTAGCATCTTTGTTAGCATTAGTTTTTGCAGAACTGGATCTCATGCACATAGCAGACTCCTGGTTAACTCAGACTCCAGGGGGATACTATGTTATTCTGGAAGGGCAAACTAAGACATCTAATACCCATCCCATTGTGGAATTCTATCTTGTCCAAGATTCTACAGAGCTTAAGCTCTGTCGTATCCTGCTTTTGACTTTCCAAAAACCTTTCTGGCTGTTTGGTCCTTTACTGTTAGGGCTGTGGATTGTTGTGACTATGAGGAAGCAGGTATAAATACTAACCAGTAAAGGGGCCACTCACTATGTGGTACAGAAACAACCAAAGCAGCAGCGAGAGACATACCTTTACAAGCAATTATGCATGCTGGTCATCAGCTGGAACCTGTGTGAAACATTTTTTGGAGACCATCTGATTTACAAAAGAATGAGTTTCATAGAGTAACCTCTAGGTTAGTGGTAGTCTGCCCACCATGTGTTGCTAGGTGGCAAGGCTCACGAAGAACAAAACATGAGTCTGCTGGAAGACTTGTAAACTTGTTTTGTTCCAGGGAAATTGGACTGCCACCTAGCAACAGCTCCCACCCTACTCCTGTTACTAGGTCTGTTTCCTATAGAGAGATATTTGATGAAGGATATTATTATATCCTCTATCAGCAATGGACGCAGCAAGGGACCAGAAGAGACCTCAGACTAGCATGCCTAATGAGATAAAGTGAAGCATTCTGTAATAGAGATGAAAAGTTTAATACAGCCACCAGTTCACCACCTTTATTATTCCTTAGAATTAGTGTTGTTGATTCCAGGAACAATAATATTTACATCACTGTTTCTGTTCTCTTTCAACTTGATATGTTTGTCTTTATGTATTTTGCATCTTTATGTGTTACATTACATTAAACATCTACTAGTGATTACAAAACATTTGTTATATTCTTCCCTGCTCAAGGAATTACTGTCTCTATTCCATTCTGGAATTTTTTTACCTTTCTCTAGGCCTGGATTGCTATTTGAAAGCTTCAGAAAATCTAATTTGGGGAGAGCGTGCGCACACTAATGATGTACGGACAGGGAGTTAAAGTTCCTTCACTTGCCTCTGAGTTCAACGGAGACTGGGAGACTTGCTGCCTAACCCATCAGCTGTTGCAAGATGGCAATAATATTTTCCTAGAACAAATAAAGTTTGCAGGGCATTGAATCCTCAAAACACGTGTTTTAATTTTTCTTCAAGTTCTATTCTATAATATAGGCCACAGTTGCATTATGCTGTACTTCTCTGCAGGTTTGGGTGTTCTGTGTAAACATAGGTAGCTCAATTAAAACTAAGAGAAGGCATAACTGCATAAATTGTAACCCTACTGTACTGACCTTTTTCTAAGAGATGAACCTTGCATTGTGATGAGTTGTAATTTGAAGCTACAATTCTATGTGAAAGGATGCTCTGCCATATCCAATTATCATCTTCCTCAACCCCTCGTTAGTAACATAAATTGGATTCATCTGAATGGTGGATTTCTATGTCCTAATAGTTGAATATAACATGACAAGTGTGAGGCATTCTAGCAGAAAGCACATGGCTGGTGTCTCTTATAATCACTTTAAAATGGATGCGGAGATTGAGATGAGCTAGAAAGCTGCAGGTGTCTGTTCACACAGACATTGTCAATTCAACATGAAGTCCTAACAAACATTGCAGGAAGTCATAAAGTACATACAGTATGCATGTAGCATTACAGTAGTTTGACAAGTCATTTAATTGGGGAGAACATATATTAAGTTTGTATACACATTTTTTTTTATTACATGTTTCATTTTCTTTATTATGACCTTTAAATATCTGATATATATAGTATTACCATAGTAATAAAGACAAACAACATAATAAATAAAATGCAGAACAAATTTTGCAGAAAATATCAACAAAATGTTATAATAATATCATGAAGTTGGTGCAAACAGCTATGAAGGATATGTATAAGCAGAGTCACTATTAAAATAATAAATAACAAGAGGAGAAAATACAGATGCTTCTAGATGATAATGTATGTACAGTAAATCAGGAAAAATAACTAGGTACCCTGTTTTCATAACTCCAGATGGAAATATAGGAAGAATGTTGGTATTTACCATTCCATTTTCTATTTCTTCAGGGTGCTATTAATGATTTATGTTTCTGAACTGTCATAGCAACCAGTCACTTTGCACATGATGCAGTGAGCAGAGAGCTTTGGAACACCTCTCTGAGCTCTGGCTGCACTGTGACCCCACCCCCCCTCTCCCCATTCCCACTGACAGGCTGTGTAGCAGACTGATATTGTGTGTGTAATCACCCAGTTGGTCATAAGCCAAACTGGCCTGAAATCCTATGTGGGTCCAATCCAGACCAGTCCAATTTGATTGTCTGTGTGTATGTTCAAAATGATAATGGATTAAGTTGTTTGACAATGGTTTAATATGTGAGCCACCATGTGTGTGACCAGAAATAAATAGTCTAAAGCTATACTAAAAAGTGCATGTCAAAGCAGGGAGTAAAAAGTTAATCATGTTCTATGAACTGGTATAATGACGACCTCTTAAAGAAATGACTGCACTATTTACAGTTCCCAGCCTTATCAAGTTAAAGAAGGCCCTAAACAATTTGTTAGCCTGAATAGGTCACAAAACAAATATCGGTAGTCTCTAATATGTAACCTGAAGTCAACAGACATCCACAAATTGTGATGTCAAACACTGCACCACAGGTACTGAATGGCTATTTTTCATTCCGTGGCATAGAACAATTTATCTGGGACTGACAGACTCATACTGTACGTAATTGAGATTTACAGCCCTTATCAAGAGTTCCCTAAACTGAATAAATTAAATGTGTATGCAGTGTGACCAGCCCTGTAAGCAGATCTCCATAGAGTATATAGTCATGATCTTTTTAGCAGATGGTTATAACAGTTGAAGGTAAATTGTGTAAAATCATGTAAGTGTGCCCACATGAAACATATCATATCGGGAGAAACCTTCTGTAGTGTGTGCCTAGCTTAAGTCGATTCAAATCTGAACTTTTACAAAGCATTCATTTGGAAGTGTTAGGATGTTTAGTATTTTTTTTTTTTTGCAGTGTAGTGATCCCTCCTGTTTATGTTATTTATGTCTTTATCATCTTTGAACTGCCCCAATCAAGTGCTTTTCCTCTGCAAAGGACAGTATTATTATGGGATATAGCAATAGGAAACAAGCTGTTCTGTATATACAGCAGCCTCTGCTAGTCATGTGACATTACTGGTCGCTTTATTGTTAATCAAGTAATTTTAAAAAAAACCTGAATAAAATGTAAAAAAAAATATACAACATGGCCTGCTTAATAATAATAATAATAATAATAAAAAAAAACTCACACTGTACAGCTTCTATCTTAAAAATCTGTTTCCCTGGTATTGCTACATAAAATAAGCACTGGAAATATTTTGTAATTTGACTACAAGATTGACCTTACACAGCTATGGAGATAAATTGGCAGCGATCCCATCAGTGAAGTTTGTGTAACAGGATGGCTGGAATAAGTACTTAGTAACACTTTTTCCTACTATTACATTTCAATGATAGCAGAGTACTGTTAAAAATTCTGTCAATATTTAATCTCAATAAAAATGCCAAGCGACACAAGTTGACCATAAATTTAACGATGTGCCCCATAGGTTTGCAATGTTTACAACATTAAGTAGCATTTAAAGGTATAATTTTCTATACAATTTTTGTGTTGTACAACAATGCATCTTCTATATTACAAAGCATAACCAATGTGTTCTTGCTAAACCAGTTTTTTATTTACTGATACTATAGTAAATTCTCCTTTGAAACAATGTCTACATGACATCCTGCAAGTCTGCATTATTTTTTTTTCGGATTTGAGATACAAATCTGGGGCTTGATTCATTAAGGATCTTAAATGAAGAGGTATCTTATTTCAGTCTCTTGGACAAAGCCATGTTACAATGCAAGGGGTGATAATTAGTATTCTGTTTTGCACAAGTTAAATACTGACTGTTTGTTATTTCATGTAGCACACAAATATCAACTTAAAATTTCAGTGTACAAATAAGCTATCAAGTATTTGTGTGCTACATGAAAAAACAAACAGTATTTAACTTATGTGCAAAACAGAATACTAATTTGCACCCCTTGCATTGTAACATGGTTTTGTCCAGGAGACTAAAATAAGAAGTTTCTTAAATTAAGATCCTTAATGAATCGGGCCCCTGATGAGTACAATATGTGTCCAAAAAGCAATGAACATATCTGGCAACTGAACAGTGTACATTTGTTTTATTATAAATTTTACATATTGCTCTAAAATGTTTATTTTTAGAAAAATGTTGGGTTTATGTAGAGCTACAGTGATTAAAAAAAAAAAAAAAGTATTTAATTTCCATGCAGATAAATTTACATGCGAAGTATATGTGCATAATACATACCTTTCTCTTATTGAAAAAATATATCCATCTCTTTATCATTTAACAATTACACCTCCTTTTTAAACACTTTTAAAGAAAAATGTGACATGAGTTGATGTGGTTGCACCATGTATGTTTGTGTTCCAGATTGCCAAATTCCCAGTTCCACAATTGCCTAACATATGTGCTGGAGTTGATCCAAGGACACTGCTTACGTCTCCACAAAACTTATTCTTTACAGCACACATAAAGCGAGTAAAACTAATATAAACAGTAAGAAAATCATTGACTGGGATGATTGGATAATTTGAAAGGCAAAAGAGGACATTGCACGGCTGTCTGATTTTCTGATTTCACTACCACACCCCAGGTGCTTTATTCAGTCTGAAAAGCAATTGAGATCCAGAATTGGAATGAGAAGCCACAGACTGCTTTTCGTTTGTTAGAAAGGCTAATTATTACTAGAAAGTCTACAGTTTAGAATAGATAAATGAAGGCAATTTAAATTTGGTGTGTGCATGTACTAAATTATATTCATGAAGAAATAACTGTAGTATATAAAAGTATTGACTTTAATAGTCACAATATTATTAGGGTGTACAGGTAAAAATTGTACATGAATTTCATTTTATTATGAGATGCAATCATAATTTTAATGAATTTTGAAGATATAATTTTTGAAACAAATTTACAATTGTACAATTTTCCATTACTGGCTACTGACGTGGTAAACTGTTTTCTTCTGCTCTTACAGTTTGACTAGAGATAAGCAAAGTTCTCATTCAAATGTCAGATTTCTGCAAAGTTGTAGCAAAATCCTAGAATTGCAGGTGCAAAGTATGTTGTAGCACTGCGTACAACCTGGTCATCAAGGAAACTCCACACTGCATAGAGACAATTTGTTTTTAGTAGATATGTGACTGTTGTTTTGACATACAGCTTTTGCTAAATACAAAAAGAACACCTACAACTTTCGAGTGTTTGCCCGCTTGTGTTTGTGTGGAATATTTGCATAACAAAAAGTATAAATAAAGTTATTTAAATAAACAAAACAAAACAAAAAACACACATACACTTGTATCACCACTGCCAAGCAGACAAATCAATATATAACTATTCAAAGTTCAACATGTCCAAAACATAGTTTATAATCTTCCTTCCTCCCAGAGTCACCACCTCCCTTCCAATCTCCCTTCCATTCAACAACCCAACAATTTCCTCAGTCTCCCAACCCTGCTGCCTTGGTGTCAGCTTTGACACCCTCTGCTTTACTGATCACATCCAGTCTCTCTCGCAAATCCTATGCTAGGATTCATTTTTGTCACACCCAAAACTCATATCCATTCTATCTTCTCGATTACTGCTACCTCCTCCTCTCTTGTATTTATTTCCCTTACCCATCTATCCCTGCTTCAATTTTGGCTAAATTGCTACAGCAAGAAGGAACGTTCTCGGCGCTCTACATATGATGCATCACTTGGCAGATCCATACACTAGCTCTCCATATTCTCCAGAATCCAATTAAAGTGACTCCCCCTTACCCACAAGACCTCAGCAACACCACACCTTCGTACTTTTCAAACACCATCTTAAGATACTTTCCGAAACGCATGCTTAGATCTGCCTCAAACCTGCCCCTCATCTCCTTTCTGGTCAACATGTCTTGGTCCCGCCAGCAAATCTTCTCCGTGCCACTACCTTACACACATTCTATACCTCGTCTGATTAGAGATTACCCCAGTACTTAAAGGCTCTCTGAAAACCCACCTCTTTACTAGATCCTATCCTACTCCCACTGGTACACTCTTACACTGTCACAATCTGTACTGCACCTCTTGTCTTTGCTCTGCCTTTTTTTTCACTTTCGATTGTAAGCTCTCACAAGCAGGGCCCTCCCTAGCCATTGTTTTCACGTCTGTATTTATTTGGTCTACTCTGTATGTCCCAGTTTTATGTATGTTGTTATCCCCACTGTCCTGCATTTCAACACAGTGAAAAAATAATATAAATATTATTCCTGGTGGCTTATGCTTCTATTCCCCTCCAGTCATCCTAGTTTGCCTAATAACATAATAACAGTGTGGTTTTGGGTGTGATAAAATGTGCCTGGTTCTTAGTTTTGTGACCACAAGCAGCACAGTACTGTGTCACTGAGGTACACTAAACCTGCAATGTAATGTGTGGGAAGGAGTTCATTTATTTGAGGTCATATAATTAATATACTGTTCTGTTTCCAAACTGATTTTCCAAACTTTTTGGCCACACATTTGCTATTTGTTTCACCATCAGCAATGTTAGAACTAGAACATTCAAATTGTTTTGCTCAGTAATGTTTATCTATGCTACATAAATGTCACCAATATGTAACATTAATTTTTAATTTATCTAAACAATATTTTATAGAGGTTAATTTTGCTGTGTATTTATAGCCCTTGTCTTCCCCATTCCCTTCCCTAGTTACCATCCTCCCTTCCCCTCATTCACCCCAACCCCCCACATTTGATATTGTAGCCCTTTAAAAAAGACAGAAGCCATGACACTAGTTTTACTTTATTTTCTAAATGATAATTGTTCACTTTTTTTTAGATGTTCTTATTCAGTAAAAAAAATAAGATATATTTTGCCTATGTATACTGACCATTTCAGGTTCTCTGAATATGAAAGTGTGAACACTGCGTAAACCATATTTAATTGTTTGATTATTCACAAACTAAAATCTCATAGCGCCTACATATCGCGTATAATAGAATCATATGTTGTATACAGAATGAGTTGCTTCTGAACAATGCATTGTACAATTTGCAATGCAAAACTACTTGCAAATAAAGCATGACCTTTACTGTCTTACATCTGATTCTCGTGTGCGAAAGGTATAGTTTTCATTTGATATTTGTACAATAGAAGGTATATATTGTATGTATATACAATATATTCCTGGGTGGATAGTGCACATGATTTTAAGCCTAATGCATCTCCCATTATTTATCAGGCTTTATTAGAAATGTTACTTTCTTAGGTGGGTTTAACTAGGGTCACAGTATGTATGTGTGCATTCTTCAGGCCATGTAGTAACATGTCAACCCGAACATTTAAATGTTCAAAACAGCACAGAGTTCTTATGTGACCTCCTTTCACACTTCTACACACCTGTGGTGTCAAACACACCTCTATAGGAAACTGACTTAATTTCCTCCATTCTATTTCTCTGTAATAGGCCATAAATTGTATATTGTAATAGGCCATACAAGCTTTGTGTAACTTATTATAGATTTGCTTAATAGCACTATTCAGGACCAATATTGTTTTGATGTTTTTCTTGGGTTTTTGGCAGTGATGTATAAGATATGTGTTCTTAAGCTTCATATTCATTTTTGGATTTGTTTTTTCTTTTTTTCTTTCCCCACAATGGATGTCTCCCGATGAATCATCACACGTTATTATTGCTGAATCACGGATTCTGTATTGTGTTCTAGAAAACCACCAAAGGTAAGGGTTTGTGTGTTTGTAATGTTCTTGTTTCCTGAAAACCTTCCATCTGTAAGTCATTTTGATTTTTACAGATGAAACACAAAACATAATTTAAAACATATACCAGTCTAATGTACAAGAAGCAGCACTCTGGAACATTGTCAGAAAAAGCTATAGAACAATTTAGAATGTTAAGCTATATTGAATTGGAATCTCCAGCTTCATTCCTTGTCTTATAATATGACTAATTCTTTAATCGACACTAAAGAAAGACAAAAAACATACCAGACAACAATGAATGAAATAATGCACTTGTAAGGCCTCATATCCACAGGTGTTAAGTCACATGTATGTATTAACATTTATAATGCTAGCACTACGCATGTCCGCATACTCGCTTGCATTTTAGTTGTGTTCGGATGTGCTTTGTCTTTGTTTTCCTAATGCTTCTTGCTCCAATGCGAAGTTTAATGCATGTTAAATACCTTGTGGTCAATGGAGGGACATACAATGACACCCTGAATGCAGGTGAAAATGCTAGATAAATGCGTTTGACATGCGTATTTCACTGGCATTTGAAGTTGAGCTTTTTTAAAACATAAATCAAATGCCAATTGGGATCCTGCCTAAAGGATATCCTTTATTTTTATTTTATTTAGTTTAAGAGGCTTTATCACTTGTGTTAAAGCACTTAAAGTATACTTTCTGCTAAGCTTGTTACAAAAGGATGTACAGAGAATGAAGTGGGAGGCGTTTGAACAACCTTCAGCCAATCAGAATTAGAGCAATAACAGTCGTACAAGGTACTGCAGGACAGTCGGCTCCTGTTTATCCAGGTGTAGGAAAGTGAAGGCGCCAGGTAAACACATAGCCAATACCAGCATCTAAATGTTAGCAGAGTACGGTAATGATGGGAGGCTCCTGTCAAAATGGTGCCCGGAGATTGTGGTGTCAACTTCATTTTGTTTAATTTTAGTCTGAAGACAAGTTAAGAGTTAATGCAGCTTTGAATCATCTGGCCGTAGGCAAGGAATGGTTGTACATAACAGTACAGCATGGGCCTTGTGTAGAGTTAAAACACAAGACTACATTCTGTTTGTTTAAAAGACATAATTTACTTAAGATAAAACATGTAAACATGTACAATAAAAGCTTACGATAAGCTTATCATATTCTGTGAGCCATATGCCAGAGAAATAAATACATTTTAAAAAAATTGCGATGGACCCCCTGCCTCCCTCAAAAAGAAAAAGGGGCAAACCTAGGCCAGTATTGACCAAATTGCGGGGTGGGGGGGAGTGCAGAGTGCCCCCTGAAAGATCCAATACCAGCATTTGGCTGTACAAGCCTAGGCTGGTGCCATAGTACCAACCAGCCGTAGGTTGCTAGACATGGGGCTAAATTCCCAGGGGGGGGGGGGGGTGGCACTCCCCCAGAATTAATCGGTCCTGTGGCAATAGTAATAGAGCTCTTTCAACACCCTTGGTGTTGGTGGGTGTGGGGTTATTAAGTAAAATAAGTAGTTAATAATCCATTTTGCCAATAGTGTACTACACGAACCAGTATGCCAAGGTCATCTTTAAGTGTTAAGACATGCTGTTGCTTGTAGTACTATTAATCTGAACACAAATAAAAGTGCAAGTTGGTATGCTGATATTGGAAACTATGGGTTCCGTTGTCAGACCTGTTTACGTGTGTTGTACCAACGGTAAAGCCAGTGTCGGACTGGGGTATGAAGGGCCCACCAGGGGAATGCAGTGATAGGGGCCCACTACGTTGGGGTGTGGCCAACTGTAAGAGTGGGTGTGGCCAGTCAAGGGGGTGTGGTCAGCCCAAGGAGGACAACTTATAGCACTATAGTGTGGTCCTTAAAGAACAAAGTGTACATTGCAAATTAGACGAGTTTCACATATATCATGTACACAAAACTATAGACAAATTGTTTATCAATCAATAAATAACCTTTATTAATAGTAATAAACATATGTATGAATACAAAAATATAAATTAGAACTAGAAAATTAGAAAATTTAAACAAAACTATTTAGTGTAACACTGAGAACATCTGACACAACAACGCAATAAAATATAAATAACATTCCTTAATATTCCAACATCACACAGTAGTGATTTTCCAATCACTTAACGTAAACATGTTTAGAATGTGTTTATCACAGACAGTGCAATATACCCGCATATATAACCTCCTTCATTTTTTGGAGTGGTATTGTTAAAGTTTAAGACTTTTAATTTTAACACAACAACAATTTAGTGTAACACTGAGAACATCTGACACAACAACGCAATAAAATATAAATAACATTCCTTAATATTCCAACATCACACAGTAGTGATTTTCCAATCACTTAACGTAAACATGTTTAGAATGTGTTTATCACAGACAGTGCAATATACCCGCATATATAACCTCCTTCATTTTTTGGAGTGGTATTGTTAAAGTTTAAGACTTTTAATTTTAACACAACAACAATTTAGTGTAACACTGAGAACATCTGACACAACAACGCAATAAAATATAAATAACATTCCTTAATATTCCAACATCACACAGTAGTGATTTTCCAATCACTTAACGTAAACATGTTTAGAATGTGTTTATCACAGACAGTGCAATATACCCGCATATATAACCTCCTTCATTTTTTGGAGTGGTATTGTTAAAGTTTAAGACTTTTAATTTTAACACAACAACAATTTAGTGTAACACTGAGAACATCTGACACAACAACGCAATAAAATATAAATAACATCCCTTAATATTCCAACATCACACAGTAGTGATTTTCCAATCACTTAACGTAAACATGTTTAGAATGTGTTTATCACAGACAGTGCAATATACCCGCATATATAACCTCCTTCATTTTTTTGGAGTGGTATTGAAGAAGCATTATCATTAACAGCAATTAAGCTGTTACAGAAGCAATCTTTGTAAAAGAGAAGATGAATGTGCAAATGTATCAATTATGTCATCAAATATGAAATTTCCAACAATATCCCTTTCTATATTGAGAAGCAGAAATGATTCTAACAATTCTTGGCCAATCATTGATCTCAATCTATTTTTTACAATTTTAAGCTTTGAAAAAACTCTTTCGCAAGATACCTGAGTACAAGCTAATGTAAGAAGAGTTTTGTACACAGCAAACAGATTGGTATATGCAGCAGAGTGTAAATTGTGATCATATAGGAGCCGGTAGCAGCAGGTCAGGCAGTTTTCACAGGCTCTCATTTTTATATGACTGGACATTGTTTCTTCAATGTTTGTTTCTTCTACACTAACACTTGTGCTCGGAAGAGAATATGGCTTTTTAAGCACAGAATAATTCTGCACAAAATTTAGAAGCTCTGCTTTAAGCTGGACAATGTCTACCTCAGCCAAATCTGCAACAGTTCTCAGAGCCTCTGTTGGTATCTCACACTGATCGGTCATCATTCGGTTAAACTGCCTTGGGTCAAAGTAGGTTAAATTCTGAATGAGGCTTTCATTTTTCGAAAACCTTCTATCAATACTCTCTACTGCTTGATCAAGTACAACATAGTATGTCTGTATTTTGAAAGCTTCTAGAGAGTCCTCAATTGGCTCATCCTGAGATAACTCACCAGGCATCTTTTTTTTCCTTGCTGTCCTTTTTTCGGGTAGACTTTTTTGGACTTCAGCAGTTACAGAATGCTCTTCAAGTGAACTCTCTACTTTGTCAATAAATGAATTCACTAATTCAATTAATTTCGAAAATGAAGGTCTAAGCTTCTGAAGCAGACCCTTGGCAATATCAACCATTCGCCATGCCTGTAATATGTCCAAGCCAGCAGTCTGCAGATAATCAGAAACTGGAGTTGCAATTTCAAAGATCTGCATGAACATAAATGATACAAGTAGTGTTTCGTATCTTGTCCAGGCATGGAGTAAGTACTTTGCCTCACAAAAATTTTTACTGTCAAACTGTGGTGACACTGAAATATACTCCAGGCAATAAAGCAAGGTGCTGTACAATTCATTGGGTTGTTCAGAAGATGATCCAAAAATTGTACTTAATGCTCTTGGTTTGCTCCACCAGCGTGTGTCACTAATTTTCTTTAGTCGAGAAAGTTTTTCCCGCCCTTGACGCTGGTTGGAGACATGTTCTGCCCACACAGATGATCTCTTGTAAGACTCTGAAAAAAAACATGCTGTTTTTTCTAAAAGCCCAAATAAAGACTTTACTGGAGTAATACACTGTGTGATATCTACAATGACCAAATTGAGAATATGAGCATAACACCAAGTGTACACTGAATTACAGGACTCTTTTCTTATGTAGGCCTGTACTCCACTGTAGTGCCCACTCATGTTTGCAGCACCATCAAAAGAGCAACCAATAATGTTACTTATGCTCAGAGAGAACATTTCAAGTCGTTCCTTCAGAACGGAAAACAGAGCTTCCCCAGTAGTGCTTCTGACATCAACAAGACTGAAGAGTCTTTCAAAAACCATGCTGTCTTTGGTATACCTTAAAATGATGCTACATTGTTCCACAACACCAATATCCTGTGTACTGTCCATTTCTACACTAAATTTCACAGCATCTTTCACCTCCTGGCTTATTTTCTGTTTTACCATATTTCCCATTATTATTATCAGCTTGTTAACAGTTGTTTTGCTTAAAAATGTTACCATTCCACCCCTTCCTTTACTCTTCTGATGGCGTCTTTTCCTGGCCTCACTTTTTTCTACTGCTTGCTCTATGTGTTTTTGCAGTACACCATCAAATTTACTCAGAAGCAGAACTAACCCCAGAAAGTTACCGTGGTTGAGTTCACTATTGAGTAAAGTATGAGCAGCCTCATCCTGCCCTCTGTAAGCAAGCGCTTGCTTTGCAATGTAGAGTATGATAGCAATAAGACGACTAATTACCATGCGATTGTGCTGCACTTCTTCTCTATGTTTGTTTACTAAATTTACATTGATTAAAGTTTCTATATCACTTTTCCTTTCTGCATGCAAATATGCACTGACAGCTACTTGATGTTGGCTAGATTCTTCATGTTCCCTTACTCTGTCATACACATGGTGTTTATTAACTTGCCATCCAAAAATAAAATTACTTTTACGATTGCTACAAAATGCCATACAAGTTGAACAAAATATTTTTTGACTTTCAACACAGTAAGAAAGCCATTTCCTCTGAATGGCACTTCCACCGGGTACCGGTCGAAAGTAGACTCTATGAGCTTGAAAAGGCAAAGCATGAGTAGCATCTGAAGGTGGCTGTACAGGGTGAGCTTTCATAAAATGTAATTTGGCTGAAATACTGCATAATGCTTCTGGTGCAACAAAAACATTACATTTTTCAGATACAGATGGAATAGGTGAAAACAAGATCTCACTTTCTGCAGAACTGTCCGTATCTTGACCATGGGTCTCGGTGAGGCCGAGCCCACAAATATTTTCTCCTGAGCCTTCCGGTTCACTTAATACAACGGACGGACCTTCGTCTGCACTAGACACTGATGCTGCAGCATCCTTCTGTACTGTGCTTTCAGAAACATGTTGAAGGCTTAAGTCCTTTGGTTCTACAGTAACATCCTTAGACTTCCATAGCTTTTGTTGGCCTGGTGCATTTCCTGCGTCTCTCAGGCTCTTTTGTGACGCCTGCAATCTCTTTGCTGAGCCACTACTATATTTCTTCTTTTTAGGCACTTCTGCTTGGCTTTTGTCTTCGGAAACTGCACTTCTTTTTGAAGACATTTTGTAGTGCCTAGCAATAACAAACAATATTTTGGACATCAATGATGCCCACTGAAGATTGCTTGATGCCCTGACTGCAGATAGTTCCAACTCTGTTTTCCTCAATCATGCATAACAATTTCTTGAATATCATCCTTTATCATGCTGTCCTACAATCTCTTCATTATAAACAACCTCATATATAATCATGCCAACATGATAAGATAGCACAATTAGCAAGATCTCCATATAATTACGCCATCATATATAACTATTATTAACACATACACAGTATTATAAAGACACGCCTATCTTACTTATTATCATGCCACCCTAGCAAGACAAAATACACATTATTAAAGGCATGCCACCGCAATATAATCATGCCATCCAACTTCATTAGAATCATGCAAGCCTCTGTCAACCATATACATGCCATTCTACTTCGTTATAATCATGCCATGCCCTTCAACATGCCATTCCCTCAAAATATACTAATTATATGCAATGATCACATAATTAGGAACATTATATAATCTGTAAATCATGATATTCCATAAACTAAGCCATTTTCATCATGTCATGCAAACATAGTTTACATTTTCAGAGTGGCTGGCTAAAATCAAATATTTAGAAACATTCTAAAGATTAGTATGGACAAATGTTTTCCTACCTGTAAATAATGAGTATTTTTAGTTTTGATTGATCCTGGATTCTCAATCTGGGTGCAGCTCAATTCAAGATTGGTCAGGTTTTTCTGATTATCTTCCAGTTTTCAAATGGGGCCCAGTGTGTTTTCTGTATTGTAATATACAAGAACATTTTATCACAAATGCTTTTGCCTCAGAGCTCTCCCGATTTCCCTCTTCCATCCCTCATCCCTCAGGGCTCTCCCCATTTCATCCCTCAGGGCTCTCCCCATTTCATCCCTCAGGGCTCTCCCCATTTCATCCCTCAGGGCTCTCCCCATTTCCCCCTTTCATCCCTCAGGGACACTGGGGGTATATTCCAGACCCAGACTAGACATGATGTTGGACACTCTCATTTCACTTTGTTTTATCACAAAAAAATTTATTTTCTGGTGCCAAATTTTCAACACATTAATTAATTGCTGGAGCCAATTAACTGTACTTGTGCAAATGAGTTTAACACTAATTACCATGCAGTGCTTGCTATCACATAAAGAAAATAAAAATTTGCTGACAAAGAAAGTGAATAAGGAAGGAAGGCTGATAGAAAAGATAATATAAAGGGGTAAAGACAGCAAGATTATTTATAATCTATCTCTAGGAATAATTCTTTCACTCCCTTCTAGGATTTTATAAGTATTGATAAAATCTTATTTTATAACTGGAGTGCAAGCGAAAACTAGAGGATAACTTGATAGAGAAAAGAAAGAACAGTAGTTTTTTTTTCAACAAGGTGCACTATGGACCTATATCATTTATTGTTATCACTTGAACCATCGTTTTAAATCAATATTATTAATAAAATCAAAACTGGATGCACTGTGTATCTATACCTATATATCCAAACCAAAGGATATATGGTAAGGAGGCTGTATAAGTATTGCTAATATGCAGATATACCATTGTGGGATCAGTGGTCAGTTATCATCCACTGATATGAATAATCAAAACCACCACTTCAATAGGATTAATAAGGACGACTATGGTAATATATCTGGTGGTTTTGATTATTCATATAAGCCTCCTTACCATATATTATTTGGTTTGGATATATAGGTATAGATACACAGTGCATCCAGTTTTATCATAATTTTGATTTTATTAATTATATTGATATTTTATATTTTGCGATTATATATTATATTATTTTAATATTATATCCAATAAAAGTTTTGTTTTAAAAAGAATGGTTCAAGTGATAAAAAGAAATAATGATATTCCATAAACAAATAAATTATATAGACCCCTACTGCAGGCATCAGATAAGTTTAAAAGGAACATAGTGGACATATGTACTGTACATTTATATAGGACTCAGCCAATGATGGAGTAATGCCAGAGAGCCACTTACCTGATTCTGAAAAGGTCCGGCATGCTGCTCCTCTGGGCGGCTGCAACAGAAACACAACTCCTCCTTCCCTGCTGAAGTTGAAAACACACTACCGCGCAGGTGCAGAGAGCCAAGACAGGCTCTCTGCAGCTGCGCGGTAGTGTGTTTATTACTGACACTGCCGCCGAGGCCCGCAGACGTCGGGCAGTCAAGTGATCGCTGGAAGCTCCGCCCTAACGTTGGAGGGGGCGGGGCTTAATCGCGACGGGGCCTACCGGAGTTTAGCCCGGCTGGCCGGCAGGCCAGTCCGAGGCTGGGTAAAGCTAGTAAATGCGTGTAATGTAAAGAGTATGAAGCCTTAAGGAGAATAAATATAAACAAGTAGAGGTACACTTGGATAATTTTGCTATAGCTGAAAAACATCTACTAAGTAAAAGTTTTGAGAATGTTTATTTAAGTCCATTAGCGGCAGAAGCTATTTATATAGTGGCACTAATTTCAGAGCACTATATAGAGAAGACACTCACATCAGTCCCTGCCCCTTTGGAGCTTACAGTCTAAATTAACTCTGTGCTCCTCTCCCCCCCACCCCCTATGCAAACACGGGGTGAACATACAAACTCCACACAAATAAGGCCATGGTTGGGAATCAAACTCATGACCTCAGTGCTGTGTGACAGAAGTGCTGACCACTAAGCCACCGTGCTAAATCTAAAGCAGTGGTGGGCACCGGACCGTCAACTCTTCACACGCAGCCCCATGTTCGGCTGCTCCCAATCTGACTTATTCTCTGTTATGTTATAAACAAAGAATAAATCTTGAACGGGAGCTGCCGGCTTCCTGGTCATGCGACCTCTTCTGCACACTGTAGGGAAGTCCCACAGATAATCTGAGGAGGAGCGAGTGCAGTGTATTCACGTGATGTCCCTCTTTCTGTGGGCTTCTGTCAAATATTTTTAGACTGTCAGTGAATGAGGGGCTATAGGAAGGGCCAATGAGTAGGGTCATGTGGGAAAATTTGGGTGGTATTTGGTGGAATTTTGGAGCAAAGTCGTTTTGGGGCTGTTTCTTACATTTTTAAAAATTAGGGCCCCGTTGAAGGTTTGAGGGACATATGGCCCTTAAAGTATATCAGATTGTCCATCAGCCATCTAAAGGCTCGGGAATTAAAAATAAAAGTATATTGCTTTCTTTGATATGTTATTAAATTGCATCTTTCTTTGGCCTTCATCAACATTTCTATCGCAAGACAAGTCTATGGTTGGCAATTCTATTTCTTTTATGGCTGGATACTTTTACTAATGTTCTATTGATCTGCAGCAACAAAAAATATTTTGCTAGGAAAAATAAATATTCAATACTGGTATGATTAATTCAGTGGTTTTATACACATGGTGCAGTTAAAATGCTAGTAAGTTGTGTTTTATATTATTTAAATCTATTTAAGTCGGTCACATTGCATGTGCGTGTGTCTTTTAAGAATTTTTTTTGGGGGGTTTTGTCAAGTGAAAATGTTCTAGTTTATGGTGACATTAAAGAAGTGTGTAGCTCTTTCTATTAGTGATTGTTTTGAGTACTGCAATTTTCAAGTGCTTATTTTAAAATATGGTACAGGAAGATACAAGGATACAACTGTTTTCATACTACAATCAAGCCAGCAGCAATCAATATTTAGTTTTGTCATGGAGACAGAGGGAAAGTCAGAAATGAATCATTTTACTAAGCTTTTCAGGAGATTTAGCATGAGATTGTTTTACCTGCACATTTTCATTGGGTCCGCTCATGCATTTTGAGTACAATTTGTTCACAGCATGGTGACATATGAAAAGCATTCTTAAAAGAAATACTCAATTTTGGATACCCCCTCAATATAAATAGTACTCTCTTCTAACAGACATATCAGGGTTCCTCAGCTGGTACCCTTAAATTAAACGCCACTCTTCTCCTAACTGCAAAACGCATGACCTGTTTCCACAGCTATTGCATCAGTGAGTATCTCTAAATGGTTTGTACTAAGGAGTGCAGCCATGGGCTGATAACATGGCTGTCAAATGATAACCTGCCCCAATACTGTACATCTCCAACACCTCATTTGAAATTTCTCACAGGCCAATCGTTAGATCTCGGGCACTTCTAGGTTAGTAGAAGTATGTGGTAGCAGGTTCATTGCCGCCGGTTCCTATAAATATATAGCATAGATTTTCAGCTTGTGGAGACCTAAAGGAATTCTTACTCGAGCGCAAAAAACTTTTTGGTCTCCAAATTTTTGGGGGAAAACCTCTCCTTTACATTTGTTCCTAACAAACTCCCCTTTCTCCCATTAAACCTTGGACTACCTTGGAAAAACTTACAGCTGTAACATGGGATCATTCTTTCCTAATCACTCACATTACTAGTAACTGATGTAATGCTTCTACACCTCTAATTGTCTATTTAAGCCTTGCTTCTGTTTGCTTTTACTTTAATAGGAAAACATGCTTTGTTAAAAGTACCAACTGAAAGTCACAGCAGTTTTATGTCCTTTCATGAGTAAAGAAACCAATAAGCCATTGAACCATTACCTAAAGAAGTAGAAAACTATTGCTGGATTGGGAGTGAATGTAACACATATTTACTTAAATCCTTCTGGAATTTCGTGGGATGATCCAGCTTCTTTCAGCAGCTGCTTCGCTATCAGACATAAGGGCAGGGACAACAGAAATTTTTTACTCCTCTCGGAGAGCAAATATGTGTGACCTATAATTATTTGCTGGATGCTTTCTAAGTCTTTGTACAGTCCAAGCAACAATACTCATATTTCCCAGCTCCCAAGGGCTAATCAGGTGATCAGATACAGAGTGTTTACAATACAGGCATCAATGTTGGCATATAGCAACCAATAGTATATAAGATCATAAGGACACATCTGACACTGCAGTCACAACATATATACCAAGACTTGGCAATCACCGCTCTGACAGCCATTGGAAACATATGTTATAAGTGCAAATAAATTCCATATTTTAAAATGATAATGAAGAAAATGGTAATTTATTTCACTTATTTTATTAGTAAAGGTGTGTGCGATACATACTGAGCATTGAATACTTGTACAGAATGACAAACCTATTATTGAATCTAGTTATATACAATACTTTTAAGGGAACCTAATGACCAGCTTGACGAAATGTCATCAGTTGGTTCTAGAAAATACACATTACTTTAGTAATGAATTGGCACTTTTGGCTATTAATGCAGTGTTTTACGTTTTATAGCCTGGATTTTCAGTATTGAATGGAAACTATAAAAGTGTATTTTGTTGAATATATTTGAATTGTGTAATTTATGTAATTACAAACTTTTTATGTTTTTGATTGTAATTAGTGTCTAACTCGGATAATGCACCTCCTCTTTCAGGTGTAAAGTTATTAGCCTATTATTGTTGGGATTTTTGCTATTTAATGGAGTGAAACCTTTCTATGATCTATTGATAGCTATGAAAGGCTGATTTTAGTCAAATCATTATCAGGCATTACGCTAGTTTTTGCCCCCCACACTCGCCAATATCTGGTATTGGCTGCAATGCGCAGTGCGTGTGGCCAGCATTTGCCTCTTTTGTGCTGGAGACTGCAGTATGTATTCCTCTAGATCTATTACAGCTGCCCACACTTGGTCTCATCTGGTCGTCCGAGTACTGAACCACCTGCTCTGTGTCTGATGATGGGGATGTCGGCTGATGACTGCACACAAACGGATCAGTGCATCACTAGCGGCAGACATGATTTCTGTGCATACCCAATAGACATCCGGTCCCTTCTGGTTAGATGTTTTGGTAAAAAGCGGAATGCTTAAGAGTAAAGAAAGGTTCATTTGCTTCAGTATTAGTAACCATTAACAAATGATTAGTAGGCATCAATGCATTAAGCAGACTGAGCACAGTCATGGTAAGGATTGGAGTTTACTCTTCAGTTCTTTTTCCTATGGTGCCTTATTTTTATGTGGCGATGACATATGAACAGTTATTGAATGATGTTGTGCGCCAGGCCTCTGTATGGCAGTGCATTGTGAATGTGCCAGGAAGCAATGCAGTGTAGCCCAGTGTCACAGCTCACCTGTATGATATGTGCTTACATTAATAGTATATATCATCGTACACTGCTGTTTTATTTCTCATAACTGTTACAGAATACATATGTTTTACTATAGAGACTTCTGCCATCAAACAATACTTTAATGTACGGACTTCAAACAGAAGTTAGAAGGCTAACATACAAAACAGAAAGCAAAAAAAAACCATTGCGTATCTTAAAAGCTAAACTACACTACATTTATGGATGCATCCCAATTTTGGAGAGACCATCCCTTTCTTAGACTCCTATTCCCCAGTCTCTCTTTGCTTCCAAACTGTCTAATGAAAACTCCCACACATTGTTTCTTAAAAGAAAGACACCAGGAGAAGGCAGGTTCATTGTCCTTAAGATGCGCTGTAAATGGCTGGAAGTGAGAGCTGCTTGCCATCCAATCATATTCCTGCCCAGCTGCCTTGCATGAACTAAACTGCTTAGATCCTGAGCTCTGCCCACCCTATCTCTTAATGTAGCTTCAGGTCAGATAGAGCTGACTGACTCCCCTATTACATATGAGAAAGTCAGACTGCTCCCTACTACTCTTGAGGCTCCCAAGTCCTTTCTACCTTGGATACTTTAAAACCTCTTTAAGAAAAATTATATTAAATACTAATGTAAGCTCTGTGTTTCTAATAATGATGCTAGAATATTTACAGTATCGGTAGAAAAAAAAAAACCTGAGACCTTATTCATTACATAAATATATTAACCATTCGCTGCCGAGACTTTTTTTTCACCCCCGAGGCTGAACCTATTTTGCCATTTTTTTCGTCTGGTCACTTTGCCACATCAATGTCAGTAATTTTTCAGTGGCCATACAAATAATATCTTGCTTATCAGAGACTTTGTACTTTCCAAAAATGCTATTAGTTTCTTTGTAACACCGGACACTGCTGACAAATTCTACAGAAAAAGGCCAAAACATTGTTTTTCTACTAAAGTTGCAAGAAAGTAAACTGTAAATATGGTTTTTTTTTCCCACCTGCTAAACTCCACCAAGGTTACAGGTTTGGTATCAATCTACATTTTACAAATCTGCAAAATCTGGATTAAACTCTAAAGTTTTGCGAATAAAATCGGCACTTGAAAACATAACAAATTTATTTTTCTAGTTGGCGTTTTGTAATTAGACAAACAAGAAACTAGACATCATGCATCAAACTAGAGGTCACTTACATTTATAACCCAAGTCTGGAATTCACAGTATTTTATAGAATTTGGTGCAATAGTAAGAAAAAGATGTTTTACATACATCTACTAAGTAAAAGTTTTGAGAATGTTTACTTAAGTTACCTTCCTTAAATGTCTTCTGAAAAGACCCCGTTGCCTCTTTTTAATTTCTGTAGTATATGACTATTAAGTGGTACCTAATATTTTCTGTAGTGTATACCTGTTTATGATATCTCCATGCTTGTAGGAGACAGGATGATGGACATCGAGCGAAATTCCATCCCTGGGGTCAGTAGTGTAGTGGGTATATTATTTGTGATCATGAGTGCTCTCAGACAATATGCCTGCAAAAAGGGTACCACTGTTTGAAAGAGGGGGATTTCATCTTTTAAAAAAACGTTACCGCCATTCCTGTAGAAACCAGGATGACGGTGATTGAGGCTCCTCTAGAGCCACATCCCCATCCCTGGACTCTTTGTTTTATTCTATAGTGCAGTGGGTCACAGAGTGGTCACAGGTAATGTGCTTACTAAGGGTCATAACTGATTGAAAGTGGTGACACTCCCCTTTTTCAAATGAGTGTACCCCATATTCTTGTAGGAATCAAGTTGAGGGAGCTTGAGGCTCTTTTAGAGCCTACCTTTTCGATCCCTGCCTCTTGCTATTGCTCCAGTGTTTGCTGGATGTTCTATGATGTCATCTCACATGTGCACAGCGACATAACTGCTTTCTGCCCCTTACCCCAACACTGCAGGAAAGAAACGCCAGTCCAATGCACAGTGATCAGTCAGTGTTTACTTTTCCCCGTAGAGGACGACTGTGACTCGTGCTTAGTAGACATGGGAAATCTCTGCAGGGCAAGTTTGCCTCACCCTTTATAGTGAAGGGGTTAATGCTGTACAATAAAATGTAGAGCAGACTTAGGAACCTGTAGCTAACCATCTTTTATGAGTGAAATATAGTAAAGAGACACACGTTGCCTACCTCTGGTTGACCATCCACTGCAGTGCCCCTATTTCAACTGTGTGATTTTTATTCAGATTTTCTTCCTTAACTGCAACTATTATATATCCTTTAGTCATTTGCTGGTGCCCTGGAGGCCCTAAACCATTAGTCACTCCAACAGACTGTAGGCCCCATCCCCAGCACTAATTTCAATTTAAAACACCTGTAGCCACATTGGATGGTTTGAGAAAGCCCACTGCATAAAATCTATTTTCAGTTTTTTTTTTTTTTTTAGCCTGAGGTGAATGTATTACACTTGTTATAGACTCTACTGACATTTTAGGGCATAATAAATAATAACAACAAAAATAATAAAAAGATGTATATAATAATATAAACAAAAACAAAATTTATTCTTTATATGATTAACTTGAAGTTTTGAGAAGTGAGGAAAAGAGCTGAATTTTTATTGTCCAGTCTGCTTACAATACAGTTGTTTCAAATAATGGCCAATCAAACTTGGATGTTGGCATATTTAAACAATCAATTTAATTTGTGTTTGTACGCAATTGTAAAGTGCTACGGAATATACAGACACTATATAAATAAATGATATATAATAATTTGATTTAATTGTTTTAGAAACTTCTTCTATGGTACACAAAGGGATTAATTATATGATTTCATTACTTATAGCTGGATTTAATAGTTAGATCCGTATTTACCTTCAGTCCAAGACAAGTGCTACAATGCCTTCCCCTTGTCCTGTATATAATTTGGGGTCACAGTGTTGTTGGCATTCTGTCTTCTAACTATGTAATGTTGTGTGCTTGATGGTGTTTATAGATTTGTATATTAAGTGGTTTTTTTCCTGTTAGTTTATACCTGAACACTTGCCAAGATATATGCAATGCAACATTGTGTCCCTCTTTGGCTATTTGAAATGATGAGAGATGCTCCGCACATTATTTGTGAATGAAAATGCTGGATTTTGTGAGACACAGTGCAACCTGAGTGATAGTCTCTTGGATATCAATATCCATTGCTAAGTTTTAAAATGTGTGCTGTGCATAAACTTCATCCTGTTTTATTAAACCATGCAAGTCCAAACAGGTTAATAAAGTATTGTAAGACACAAATACTATATATAATAAGGGAATGAATGGACTCTAAGCTGGTGTGCATGGAATGCTCTCAGCTATGCCACTCACATGCTTGAGCTTTTTATAGCTTGATTCAACAGAAGGCAATTAACCATGAATTTCCCAAAGCATCCCCTCGTCGCTTGTTCGCCATCTCCTGCTTGCTTTTGCACTCAATTTTAATCTCTTTATTCTGACTCCTATTTCTGCTCCCAGACTCAATAGTCAAGCTGTGCCGCAAACTTTTCAAAATGCTATGTGACCAGACCAACCCGGGGATGAGTCAAGGTCATTTTTTTTTTTTTTTTTTTGCTGTCACAGTACTTGCCAATTTCTTTTGAGAACCACATTTGCTTTATCTTAAAACCATGGTTTGTTGATTTTAGCATTGTAGTTTTTCATTTTTCCTGCTGCTCCTGAACTACATTCAAGTGCCTCCAATCTGCCACAGAAACACTTACATGTACATGTTTTTCCATTTCTACAAAATAACTAACCTTACAAGACATGAACTCCTATTGTCCTATAGATTGCAAGCTTGCGAGCAGAGCCCCCTTACTCCTCTCTCTGTTTCTAATACCCAGTATTGTTTTATTACACTGTGTGTTTGCATATGTAAAATGCTTGCTCTGTATAAATAAATATTAATATAGATTGCGATCTTGCGAGCAGGGTTCTTTTACCTCCCTGTCTCTGAGTTACCCAGTATTGTTTCATTAATGTTTGTTCCCAATTGTAAAGCGCTACGGAATTTGCTGGCGCTATATAAATAATGATGATGGATGATGATTAATATTGCTATGAAACAGCATTTATTTATTGGAGGGAGAGCATGTATCACAAACCTGGTTTACTTTTTTGACTGGGTGACTAAGGAATTAGATCCAGGTGGAGCCATAGCTGGTGCTTATCCAGATTTTGGTAAGGATATGACATAGTCCCGCTTTGAAGATGGCTACATAAATTTGATAAATAAGTTTGTATAGGATTTAAAGGTGCTTCAATGCATAAAATGTTGGTTAAAGGATAGACAACAAAGAATTGCAGTAAATTGGAGAGCATTCAGCATCAGTCAGTACCCAAGGTATCTGCAAGGTATCTGTCCTTGGACTAGTGCTATTTAATAACAATACAGAGGAGTTGAACAGTCTTCACTGTCTTTATATGAGGAAGACTTGGGTGTGCTGCCTCAGAGGAGTGGGGTGTGTTGGAAAGAAGGGGAACCTGATCCATTTGTGTGAATTTTTTACAGTGAAAGATTTTCACACGCCTTGAGCATAATGCTTATGGTCTTTCAATGTGGTATGATTGCAATATGCAAACCAGGTTGTATGTGGATATCACTGTAGAATACTGGATAAAAACGGGAAATAAATATATTATTGTATTTTATTTATCTCTCATCACATGGAAGGTTTATACATCAATAACTCAGATAAGTACAAGTCTGGGTATTTTCAATAACATTCATACACTATTCTGTGTAAATTGATTGCATGTTCTTCCTATGAATCATCACTATTCCCAAGTAGCGGCACGCTAGATTGAGTGCTTTCAGGTTTGCTCTTTACGCATCATGGAAGCTTAAGGAGGATAGTGCTATTGGATTTGCCAGGTCAGAATTGCCAAAGATCACCTTACACCGTTCATAAAAGGGCCATTCCATACGGCCAGCACCACTCTTTCTGCGGTTGTGGTCATGCACTTTTGAGTACTGTTTTCTAAGTGCCTTTAATTTGTTTAAAACCTGCTGCTGGCTGCGCTTGATCCCCCGGGCTCTTAAAATTTTTGCAATGTTGTAGTACACTGTGGCATCTTTTACAGTGCCTGTGATTTGCCTTTTGATTTCCTCCTCTCCGCTCATGGCCAGCAGCTCATGCACCTCTTCCACTTGCCAATGTGACATGCTTTCTCTTCTCTGCAGCATTGAAATGATGTGATCCTCCAGAGTCCCTAATCAGCTCCTTTATACAAGTCACTGGTTGAAAAACCCGGGTTGCACCGTTCAGACTGAAAGCTTCCCAGGACCGACCTGGGAATAATCCTGCAAAAGTCCCGGGTCTAATTCCCGGGTAATCAGACCTGGGTCGAAGCAGGGACAGCCTTTCACACTGAGCCTTCACCTGGGTTGCTTTGCTTCGCCCCAACAAAAATCCGGGTTTTTGTGGCAGTGTAAATGGGGTATTACTGATGTGGTAGTTTTCAAAATGGTATGCCTGTGTTGGGTTACCCGTGGTGTCCTACACATTTTATGTGTTTCAATGAAGACATTGCAAAATAAAAATAAAAATAAATGCTTGATAATTTTCAAGTGAAGATTTTATTATGAAGTCCTATGTGTAGAACACTGCTTTTTGCTGTTTTGGAATGGTGGATTAATGCCAAAATAAGATCCACAAGGTATTGCTTGTTAGTGTTTAGAGTAAAAAACAAACAAAAAAACACACATTTGCTTTTAGTTCACTTTCTTACAATTTCAATAAAATAACATTTTAGGTAGAGTTTTTTTTGCAGTGACAGAAGGTATAAGCAAGCTCATGGTATTTTCTGAAAATGGCAAAGTCTTCTTAAAAAGCAAGGTATACTTTGTGTGAGTATTACACAAACAAATGACTGATATTGATGTTGAAAAAGTGCCAATATAGGCTTAGCGGGGTAGGTGTTAATAAAAGTTGCTGCAACTACAATATGTGAAGACTAAACCAGACATATATAGAATTTTGATCTCCATTGACCTCTCTGCTTGTTGTTCTCATCTGCTGGCTCAATCCGTGTCCAGTATTGGAACAATGGAATTCTTGTGTGTGTCTCATTCAGTGTTGCCGGTCATATTATTATATTTTTCATCCAAGGCTGTCGTTTTGATTAAAAGTTAGCGCTTTAGTCTTTCCCAAGCCCTGAATCCAAATAGTAAGTTCTCTGGCCACCTTCCACACTTTTATTGTAACACATTTTTGCCATTTCCATATTAAGTGCATTGTTGAGTGCATCCAGTTTCTAAAGCTGGGTACACACTACACAGTTTTCATCCAATAATCGGCTAAATCAGCCGACATACGACCGCTCGTTCAAAAGTTGGGTCAGTGTGTGCAGTGACACGATGGTCGAAAGTCTACCCAAATGGACGATTGTTGCCTCATTTGGTTGGTCGTACCGTTTAATATTTTCGTTCCAATCTCGTTTCCGTTGTGTAGTGTGTATAAACTTCCGACCGATCCACAAATGTGAGTACGAAATTGCTCACAACAACATGGCTGTAAAAAGTGGCTAAAGGGACATCTGCTCTTCCCTTTATCGTCCTAAACAAGGCTAGTGTGTATGTAGTCCATGGACCGAGCGATCGGACCATCGATCGCATGTAAAATCACTCGGCATAAAAAGTTAGTTGAAATTTCTGTAGTGTGTACCCAGCTTAAGGGGGTTTGCTATTGGTTGAACACGTCTACAGTTTCACAAGTGCATCCACCATTGCACTTTAATACAGCAAACACTGTTTCTCAGCCTTTTTAATATTCATTTTATATTTGGATGTATTATTTAATAGTTAATCACTGTTAGAAGTTTAGTGAACAGGCCAGGGAGATTCCCAATTGTTCTATTAAATATCATCACCTCCTCGATATTCACACAAAGAGGATATTGTTGTAAATGCGGAAGCAAAATGTGTCTCAGTTTAAAAGCTTTGAGTTATTAACAGACATGTTACTTAATATATACCATATGGAGAGCTCAAATATGTTCTTTGCAGATTTAAGTTATTGTACAGTTTTGCTTATAAATTGGAGGACACTCCTTAAAAATTGTCCTTCACAAAACACATTTTGCATATTTACTGTGGTTTGACAACATGCATTTTTATGGACTTGTTTGTCTGACCACAACAACTTGTCAAATATCCCAGTACATTTTATATTAAGAATTTACTAATACTAATTTACCCACATTTCATAGGCTCTCTGTTATATCTAACCTTATAAAAACATATCTTGTTTCTCACTAATCCCCAAAGCACCACCATTCTTATGGAGAAACCTTAACATGGATCCAAACTAGAAACCTTCCCTATAAGCTCATCAATGTTAAACTTTACCACCTTTAAAATTTCACCCTTCCGGGGTGCATCCTAACAGAGTTCAGAAATAGTGACTGGCTATATCAGTTTTGTGCTACCTACATCTTAAAATGGCAATAATAACCATGCATACTAACCCTCCTAAGAAGCACAAATGCTTCTGTGCAGTGATTCAGATCCCTAGTGGAGACACTCCTAATATATGGTACAGCGAGGGTGATGCAATCCATGCTAATAGCCCAGAAAACCAACATTTTAACAGATATGTGCATATTCTTCTGCACTGTCAAGGTTGATCTCAGAGTTTGGAGTTTCTAGATCATATTGACACTAACATGTAATATCAGAAAGTGACCTAATAGCTGACCAGGAAACACTAGAGTCTGATGTATCTACCCTGAGGGAGAAATGAACAGACCTTGAGGATATAACAATAACCTTAGGCAGTGGGGTATCCCTGATCTGGTGCCCAACCCTAAACTAGAGTCTTACACTACTAGCCTGTTTATAGGCCTCCTTCCTCCGATGTCTGATCAAGAGCTGATTGTCCTGACAAATGAACAAACTTCTGGTTCAACTAAGTGGAGCCCTTTCTATCATACTTTGGAGGCTGGACTGAAGGCCCTCAGTGACTGCAATATCCAATCTGATCCATAACCAGACAGACCACCCTTACATCTTCAGAACACCTGGACTGCTGTTGGAGTTTGATATCCACATGGAATCAGAGCACCTTAGCAATTATACACAGAATGCTAGAGATTCTCTAGGCTGTAAGTTTCCTCAGGAGCTCCTTGGAAGTACATATCTGTGCAGCCTTTTTCTCATCAGATAAACTCTCTTGTTGTTGGGTCTATATTAGTGAGATTTATAATTCAATTGTCTATAGTTTACTTCTCTCATTCATGTTATAATTTATACAGTGTTTGTCGTTTTTGTCTTTGGTGGCTCCAATGAGGATGGTTTTCTCTTCATCCACATATAACCACTTGCCCTCACTGTAGTGATACACCTAGACCATTTATGAGGCCTATCTAATTGTCCTCCTGGTTGCCACCTTAGGTCTTGTAGGTTTCCTTGGGCTCGGTAGTTAAAATATTTTACCACCGTATCTGCTTCCCTCTGCAATTGTTTGCCCTTTTTCAAGAGAAACATTTTCCATCAGACTCCCTCTGGAGAATTGTAGTAAATGGAATTCAGAGAGGAGGGAAAGGTTAACAGTGGAGTATAGCAGGTTTTTCTGTACTTGAGTCAGTGCACTTCATTATATTGATTGTTGAGATTACTAATGGTATTGAAGGTAAAGTCTGCCTTTTTGCAGTTGATAAAAAGATACACAACAGGGTATACTCATCGGGGGAAGGAGGGGTAAACAAAATGATGATGTAGGCAGACCAGAGGAATGGTAAAATATGTGGCAAATACTGTTTTAATGTGAAAATATTGGGTTTCAAAAAGGATAAAATAGTATTAATGGCAATAGAATATAAACTACAAGTAGGAAAGTAATCTGTGATTCACTATTTTCATGGAACTTGGAGGCAAATAATGTGACAAAGTAATTGGGAAGGTTAGTGTGGTGCTAGGTTACATAGGGAGAGGAAAGTGTAACAGAAAGAGTGTAGCATTAGTGCCATTATATTGGTTAACTGTGTTCGGTTCTGGAGGTCATTTCTCTAGAAGGACATACATAAATTAGAGAGTGTGCACAGAAAGACAACTAAAATTGTGCTTGGTCTAAATCACAACAGGAAAGACTATATGATTGTAACATATATAGCTTGGAGCAGAGTAGGGGGAGAGTAGGATATGATAGAAGCTTTCAAACATAAGGGATTATTGCATGATGCAGGATGAAAGCATTCTTCAGAGTTAGAGCTGTATTAGAACAAGAGGACATTCACTAAAACTGGAGGGTAGTAGGTTTAGGGGAAATTTGAATACAAATACTTTACTATAAGGGTAGTGGATTAGTGGAATAGGCTCCAAACTAAAGTCATAGATGCTAATACAGTCGGGGAAATGAAACGTGTTTGGGATAGAGCAGTGATGAGCAACCTGATATACTTCAGGGCATCTCTAATCTTCAAAAGGTCTGCACATTACCTTTCATCTCAGTAATAAGTTAAAATAATACATTTAATCAAAGAAATAGATACTTATCTGAAATAACATAGCAGCATTCATTTTAAACAAGTGTTACAAACTGTAACAAACAGATCTGACAATAAAGCAGGAAGGAGCAGGGGGCACATTTGAAGGCTTGTAGGGCTGCCTGTTGCCCACCTCTGGGATAGACAGAACCTTGTCCTATCCTAAAAATGTCATCTATTTCGCAAGTCTGGAGATCTACTTACCCCCCCCCCCCCTCCCCCTTATCCTTCTCATTGGCTGTGTCAACCTTTATTCTAGGTTCTCAGCTGTTCTGTATCATGATCAGACATGGGGAACATACAAGCCAAATGTGTAATAATAAAATGATCTGTTTATTGTGGCAGTATCAATAGCAGCAGTATATGCAGTGGATCTCAGAACAAGTGTGTGGATTTCAGTAGTCAGACTAGATACAGAGAGTGGATAGTCAGACGTAAGCCAGGTAATACACAGTAGGAGGCAGTCTGATGATAGCTAGGTTGGTACACAGAGTGGGTAGTCAGATAGAACCTCATATACAATGCAGGTTCTCAGGATAATAGCAGGTTATCAGATAAGAATTGGTTCAGATCACAGAATCAGAGATGCAAAATAGTCTAGTATATGTAGTATCAAGACCGGTATCAATAATCAGGCTACATGCTTCAGGTCTAGCAGGCTGAAGTAGAACCACCCCGCCAGGAGTTCAGGTCAGAGGCAGAACTGCAAGCAATCTGTAAAGCCTTAGGCTTTGATCAAAGCCAAACTACACATAAAATACCTTTTACCCTGAGACATATTCCAGGTCCACATTGTCCACTCACAAATTGGGCTAGCTGACAAAGGTTCATTTTCCAATAGCTTTCCATTTTAACTGTTACATATGTTTAAGCCTTTGTTTAATAAATTTTTATCATCTCATCTGATCTAGTCTGCACACAGTAACCATTATGTAACTAAATTTACCCATTCCCTTCTCTCTCTGTTTCCCTATTTCTTTTTTTATGTACCCAATTACACTGGAAAAAACCATAAGAAAAAGTAATGATGAAAAAAATCACCATTCTAACACAATATTTACAGACCATCCCTATTTTGCAGATTTAAATGAATTTTAAATTTAAATTTTTGGCCCGAAATGTACTGCCTTGTGTATAGTGTTATACAGTTACACACCCACATGTAATTCATAGATATAATCCTTATTATCCTTCATTTTCATAGCTGGTGAGTAAAGCTGGGTACACACTAAAGAAATTTACTTCAGATGCAATTTCTGTAATGATTTTACCAAAGACTTCAGTCCTGATGATCATACAGGTTTATGTGTACACACCTACAGAATTTACCTTCAGATCTTTGATCTTAATCTGTCATAACCTTCTGCTAAAAAGATTGTGACTCTGTACACTCTATAGAGATCTGCTTACACTGCTGGTTGCGAATACATACACACTTCCACGTTTGCCCGACATTGTTCCATCGTTGATCGTGAGTTTTAGAAAGTTTATAAAACCAAATCAACAGATGTGATGTGTGCTTTAGTACGATAAAACATGATCGTGGGAGCGAACTTACTAATGCAATATGTGACCAAATGGTTGTTTACTGTGTGATTTGCACGATAATTCCATCGGTATGTACCCAGCTTTACAGTGGTCTTTGCATTTGTTTGCTCATGACATACACACACACACACACACACACACACACACACACACACACACACTAACTTGATAAATATAGGATAAATGAAGCCTTCCTATCCAGCTGTAGGAGTACCCCAGGTTAAGCAGTACACAGTTATATGGTGGACAGAGTGTAGCCCTCTTAACATGAGTTTGCTGTGTGGTATAGTTAAAAAAGTTTAAAGTTCCAGCAAGGTGTTTTTTTAAATTTTTTAGTTGTTTCTACTGAACATTTAATAACTGTGGAAGGGGTAGGTAAAGGCCTCCAAAATAACCTTTTTGTTGTCATTTATTTTCTTAGGTGTTTGCATTTGATTACTGCTTCTGGTCAATGGATGAGACGAACACTTCGAAATATGCAGGTAAAACGCAAAGCATTTTCCTGCTGAAACCAGTGATATTTGAATAAATGGTGAAAAGGGTCAAATGTGTATGTGTTCCTGTGCGAGTTAGGAGAAGCGTTTAGTCTGAACATGCCAACGCGCTTTGCACAGTAGAGGTGCGAATCATCCCCATCCTGTAAGATTTTTCACAGTGGTTTATGTTTCGTTCCATCTGGAATGTGGCGTGACCAAGTTCTGATTAAACGCTCATCATACAGGGGCTGAGGCTGAGTTGGACACATATGCATTTAAAGAACGCTCTAGCCAAATGAACATTAAATAGCCCATCAAGATGCATGCAGCTCTACCAGTAGCATATGCGTCAAGTTTATGTCAGATGTACATCAGATACACTTACACCCAACCGAGTCATATGCAAAAAAAAAAGGGTTTTAACATTTGTTTTGATAGTGATAAATGCATTCACTTTTATGTTTGATTTAAATAAAAACACTGTGTAATACATCAGGTATAATCTTCCTCCTTGAATGAAAGTGTCAAAATGAAATCTGCCCTCAAAGTCATGTAATATAGGTCCAATCGATTAAGAAAGCACTACCATCTTCAGATGTCAATCCCCAATCAGCCAATAAGAAGCAGCTAGCTAGTGCTAGAAACCGCAGTCATCAGTGTGTACTTGCTTCAACCCTCAGACACCCACAAGTGACAGGCGTATCTGCATCCCCGTGTCTCGTTTCACAATTACGCGAAAGTGTACCCTTCCTGTACTCTGTCTGCAAAAAATATTTTTTCATTTACATTGTCTAGCCTGACACCTACACATCAGTCGTTCTATATATTCAATTTTAGTAGGTTCTTATTAATATGGACCTTCCATCTTAACATACTATTACACTTATGTAATTGAATTGAACTTTTCTAATCTCTTCCAAATGCACAATCTCAAATAGCATCTTTGTTTTGACACTGCGAAAAAGTCTACAAAATCGAAACTGTATTTCGACACGAAATGTAACAAGAAAGGGATAGGATGCAATTTAACAATAAAAATATTTCAAATGTAATACTGCACAAAACTCCTCCGTCATATAGATTATTATTTATGTAATGTATGTATGTCGTTATTTAAATACTATTGAATCAATATACCATTGAATGTTACTATGGGACTTGTCATAATCTTTCACAGGTCCATTTAAATGTAATAATGTACATACCTAAGGTCAAATAGAAATGTTAATAAGCCAAATCTTGAGACTGTACATATACCTATTTCCTATAGAGAGTAGATACTGTTGTATTATCAGTGGGGTTTTTAGAACATAACTTTACACAGAGTCTCTGTTTTTATGACTATTGATAAATTTTCACAGCGCAGTGCTATGTAAAACAGATAATGAGTGAGTGTTGTATTTATGCTCAGCATTTTTTTATTCATGTATTGGTCGCAATTTTCAGCCCATACTGCAAATAAGTCAGTCTGATCAAGCTCCTGTACTTAATATCTATCAAAATAGCACAATATATGCTGGGTCATAAAATCAGAACAAACTACAGATTTCTTTCCAGTTGCAGAAAGTAATTTTCATTGGTGTATTTATTACATTAGAAAGTTTAATATCATAGTAAACTTATACTTGCCCGGAATGTCCGGGAGACTCTAGAATTCCGGGTAGTTCCAGAGCAGGCAATTCTCCCGTATCCTGTACAATTCATAGTGAAGAGGGCAGGATGGTAGCTGCATTGAGGCGATTCACGGGGAAGTGGTTTGAAGTTATTGCAGCACTAGCTATGTGGTAATCAACTCTTTGAAAAATCAACATTTTTTTTAAAAATGTTTTTTTTATATTTATGTCTATTTAGATTCCAGCAGCTCTCATTTGGAATGACTTTCATTAAGGAGCTCTTGTCTCTCGTGAGACTGACTAAATATTAGAGGCAAGATCAGGTCTGAGAAATGCAGAAAGACTTCGATTGGCAGCAATTGTTGAAATACATGTGTAGTTGGTAATAATAACTTCTTGAAGGAGGACCCCAAGTGGGGGACTTGCACTGTTTGAGGCATGAGGAAATCCTCATGAGAACACTCTTATAACGGTTTGCTACGGAATATTGTGTCACTGTTCTGACACTTCTAAAACCATTTACAAATAAGAACATTGAACATTTTGCAAAGAGGTATAAAAGCAGCTGGAGTTTGGACAACTGTATTTTAATTTATGTTTTTAGTCCAAAATTATACTCCTAAATGTGTTTAGCATAGGAAGAAATATAAAATATTTATTTATAAATTCTAGATGGCTTTTGATAATTATATTAATGTCATTTCACTGTGACCCAGGTTTTATGTTTTATGCACAGTGATTAAAATATCAATCACTTACTATTTTAGTAAGGAGTTATGCTTACTGCTCTTGTGAACATGTGTCCCCTTATGGTGATTAAACTAGCCAAGAACTTCATTGATTGCTGACATCTAAAGCAACAGACATAAATATGAAAAACAATTCCATGTTAAATAAAATGTTGCTCTTCCAAAGAGTCAGCTACCATGTAGCCACTGCTGTGACAAATCACATTACACTGATTTGCCACTCAGAAAGCATTGTGGGTTTAAAAGAAACAAATAAATGTATACTTTTGTTGTAAATGAAATACATGGTTACATCTTGTAAATGTTAAAACAAAATATTATAAAGACAAACACAGGCAGAGGATTGTAAGCCCACTGCTCTTCTGATACTTCTGCTAGGTTTCTAAGTTTATTCACAATTTCTATGATATTCAACTCACTAAATCATACCAATGAAACTGAGTGTTCAACTGGAAAGAGTTCTGTAGTTTGTTCTGATTTTCTGACCCTGCATATATTGTGCTGTATATATTTATATTTAATATATGTATTTATAGGTAACTTGTTTGGAAGCAAATGTAAATATTTGTAGTATGAGATGAAAGTTGTAACAACTGCATGAGTAAAAGTGCTGAGCAGAAATATTGCACACACTTGTTGTTGGTATTTCAGAGCACACTGTGTTGTGCAAATGTATCCTAATAGAAAAACAGAGAAAGGGTATTACATATCTCAGTAGTCAATAAAAAAGAACAATTGAAAGCACAACCCTAATGACCCCTCAGTTGGAGCAGACTAAAGCAAACTATCACACTGGCACTAATTAAAAAAACACTGTAATAATCACCTTTAAAAATATTTAAATAAAATTATATATTAAAACAATAAATTATAGACCATGGCTGGTAATCGTTCTGTATCAGATATCTTTATTTTATTGTTTTAATATATTATTATTTTATTAAAATATTTTGCTTTAATCTGCTCCATTAGCGTTTGCACTTTCTAGTATTCTTTTATATTTGTTCTATGATAGGGATTTCTAGGTCCTGTAGTGAGAGCTGTAACCTGGTGTCTCCTCTTTGGGATTAATTTCATATTTTTACTGTTATTTTGTATGGGTGAGAGATGCACCTTTTTACGCCTGAAGCACTTTAGCATGATTTAAATTTTGTCTACTTATCTCATTAATCTCCACTTTAAAGCATCATACTTATAAGTATAAGGATTATATCTTACATGATTGTACCAGACAATATGTTGCTAGTCCAAGGGCTGAGTGCTCACAACTGTCAGATGGGGCCCCCTCCTCACTCCTTATTGCAATTCATTCCATCTGATTCTCATATGTTTTTATATTTTGTTACAAAATTTTACTTATGTAAACAAATCTTTTGTGTCCTAAAGTGTCGATAGCCAGCGCTATTCAGTCCTGGTGTTTAGGACCCTCGGGAGCCATCCACGCTCTTGTTATGTTAATTTAAGCCAACATTAACAATTTTATTATATTTTACAGTATGTTTTATTTACAACTCTCTGTAGTGTTAACACAAGTATGCATACCACAGGGGCCAACAGGAGAACAGACATACCAGTTCAGTGTGCAACATCATATCAAATCATCTGTATTCTGGGACATTCCCACAGGAAGTGCCCAATGTTTGTTACATTGTTTAAATCTCCCATATATATAAATATATATATATATATATATATATATATATATATATATATATATATATATATATATATTTATATATACGTCTCAGGTTAAAGCGCCTTGAATTCACAGCATATTTTAAGGTCTTTAATATTACATGGGTGTATATATACTGCCAGAATATTCAATGTAGACTGACAAAACACATTTGGTTTTGTATGAGTACTTATACCTCTCTGTAGCTAGACAAGTGCAGAGTGTGGTAAGACCACCTGACCTTTTCACACACGAAATTTGTCTCAACCACAACACTTCCGGATTATTTTTTTTAAGATGGGCCTGTTCTAGAGTTCTCTTTATCTTGTCATTCAGTCCTCTAACATCCCACCCAGGTCAGTAGACTGAGTTCTTCCATCATCAATCCTTTGCCATATCTATAGGACACATATCTCCCATTTCTTCCTTCCCACAGTTTTTGTCCACCCAGTTCCATCTAATATGTTCCCTCTGCAAAAATTACAATACACAGTTATAACATTTAAATGTGAGAACTTTTTGGTATCGTGCGATAAATGAATGAAATTCCCACTCCAATCTGTACCCCATCCCCAGCCCCCACCCTGTATACATATTCCCAACTGTGACATACCTTCATCCCAGGCAACCTAAAACCAGTACCAGTACCCACCCACCCTAATAGGAGATATTCCCCTTAAAACAATATCAAGGTCAGCAATGTAAAGATACAGAGATTGAGGTGGACTAGACTATCATTGGTGAGTTTGGTTAAAGCAAATAATAGAATTCCACAATGTACCAAAAATTCAGCCAGTCTGGTGTAACTTTGAATCATCTTTTTCAAATTACAATGACATAACAGATCTGTTTTGGGTAAATAGTGAAAATCATCCAAACAATTTCTCCCATTACACTATTACAAAAAAAACCCATTAAAACTTTGGGAACACCTAAAAGTTTGATTTTCTCTGGAAAATACAAAAATATTTGCAGTATTTTAACAGCAATCTGGTTCAGCCCACTATTCACTCACAGCTGATGAGAAAATTATCTTTTGGCAACACAACAGTATACATACAGTATAGTTTGAAAAGTAGTAAACAGATTGACTAACTGGAATGAAATAAAAAATTCTAACCCTGAACTCAAATTATTTCAATCACTTCATTTTATGCTTAATAATTTATTATGGTAAAACACTTACATACTCCTTTACACCATTTGAAAGTTTAACCTAAAACTATAAACTCCAAAAAGGAGCAATATTTTCAATCTGCAACATTTTCAATAATTATGATACACAAACCTCCACTTGTTTAAAATGGGGTAACCTTGTAGGGTAAACTCTTGATTGAGATTAATGGAATACAATTTTTCAAACCAATAAATCACTAACTTCAAATATCAGCCTCAATGAACAGGTAATCAAAATGATTGATTAGTTTCTGGTATAGGACATCACAAAAAGTAAACAAAACGAACAATTCTATTCCAAATATATGTTTCTGGCAATGGGGAATGTCAAGTTAATGAGATATTGATCACACGTTATGGTCTTGTCCTAAAGTTCAATCAATTTGAAAAAAGACTTTAGCCTTGAATTACAACATTGGAAGAATTTAAAAATAATATAATATGAATAGTCACTAGACTAAACAAATTTTCATTATCTCATGAAATTTAGTTTTATATTGGGTACTTTTTTTTATATGTTTATCTATAAATATTTGAACAATAATAATTTATTCTGAATATATGTTTAGATTGTATAAACTCAAAATTACATTTGTTAAATTATATCATGTATAGAAGAGTATTTTTAAAGCTAAAAATGTAAATTTCTAATAAATTGAACTTCTAGTTATATTGTTGTAATATAAGCTAGTGGATATTTATCTTAAAGCCATTTCACTAGTCGGATATTAAACATGAATATTTTCTGGTACCATACCTATTACCTTTGTTTTTACTGCATTAAACATGAGTGTTGGGAATATTGATAGTAAATCAGTTTGCATATTTAACCATTTCTACTGCCAACCTTAATAATAAACATTTAACTAATTCACCAGTAACAAAATTTACAACCTTTATGGGGCCATATGTATAACTCCATAGCTCCACAGCTATTAGATCTCTTAAACATATTTTCTACTATAACACCTATGCATATCCTACTATTACTTTTGGCATGATTGTTACTTTTATATTATATGAGTTTGTATATACTGCCATACTTGGCAGCAGGGCCGGATGAAGGGAATGTAGGCCCCTGGGCTAAGGGGGCCTACATTCCCCTGTGAGGCCCCCCCTGTGAGCTGTCTGCTGCCCCCCACCCCCAAGCGCTTACCTCCTCCTCCTGTCACTGTAGGCCTTCCGCGGCATGCTGTAAGCTCCTTACTGAGGAGATCTCGTGAGAGTGAGACTCAGTCTCACTTTCACGAGATCTTCTCAGTAAGGAGATTACTGAGTGCCGCGGAAGGACTACAGGGACAGGTTCAGCAGCATTGATCGGGTCAGGGGCGCCCCCGTCCCCGCACCGATCAGTAATGCTACTGAGCACTTTCAAGGGCCCCCTGGATGCTCGAGGCCCCTGGGCTTTAACTCAGTTAGACCTTGGCTTAATCCGGCCCTGCTTGGCAGTACGATATACTGCCATACTGGGCAATACACATTTAACAAATTTGGAGCTAAAGATCTGATAGGTTTCTTTACTTGAATGAACTGGCCTCAACTTTTTTCTATGAGTGGACATGGCATGGCTCCAAATGGTGGACACTGTGCTGTGAAGGCCTCTCGACCAAGCGCCTCTCTCAACCATTTCTTAAAGAAATCATCCGGATAATTTACCTTCAGTTTTTCTGGTAGGCCACAAATCTTACACTGTTGCTCCTTAGACTTCTTTCAGGGCAGAGCTGATCCGCCCCCCCCCCCCCCTCCTCCTCCTCCTCCTCCTCCCGGGGCTTAACCTCGGTATTAAAGGGGCGGGGGCGGATCTTGAAGATGTGATTTGCATTATCATAACCCCCCACAATGCCGAGAATCCCCCCTCCCCGCCCTTGCCACCTCACCTTCCCTATAGGAGAGTAAGTTTTAAATGTTGACAAGCATGGCTTTTTAGTACAGAAAACTAAAAATAAATAGCTGTTTATTTAGTAAAAATGGCACTAGGACATGTGCAAACCAATCAATTAAAGCCATCTACGGTTAGATACCCCATTTCGGTCATTTCTTTAGCTCAGTGGCTAATTCAGCTGTGGGCCACAAAGGACCTCCCACTTTCGAAGAAGCATTAGAACATATGAGACTGGAGCTTCAGCTTGAAGCGTTCATGTCACCCACACAGAAGGTTAATCTTTTTTCCTAGTCAAGCTGATAATAAAACATCACCATAAAAACAATAGATTAAGCTGCTACAAAGACATTGTGGATAGAATGTGCTCGCAGTCACTTCGAAGGCCAAAAAAGGTAAATTATTTTGCTTTAGCATATGGATGTTGGCCATCACTGAGCTACCTGCTACATTTTCTTTTTTTTACATTGTTAGACCATCTTTTCTGGTATGCGACCAAATTGTAAAGAAAAATACTGTAAAATACCTTTTAAATATGTTATTTTTGCTAACACAGATGTAAAATCCGCATCATACACCCATAATCGGTAATGTTGCAAGGCTGTCCTCTAAACCTCTTCCATCATTCAAGCTTGAATGTTATGACTTGATGGACCTGTAGCTTTTCTGCCATCAAGTACTACGTTTATGTTTTTATGTTTTCTCATTTCCTAAACTAGTGAAAAGCCTCCAGTTCTAGAGAGGAGATGTGGTAACATTTCAGGCTGCATTGTAAACACATATTCAAGACAAAAGTTTATACTCACAGCCTGTTTAAAACAACAACTGTGATCCAACTGTGATGTTCCTAGGATTGGGCAATCAGCTGAAATGAGTTCACTTTTTAACCATGTGATTTGTGCAGATTCTCTGTTGTGCATACTGTGCACTGACTTTTAATTTTCTAATATGATACTGTCAGTGTCCAATGAGACCTAATTTGCATTCGCTAGAGTTAACTGCTTTCTGCAGGCATCTGTAATTATATTGTGAATCACAGTAAATAAACTTGAAATCTTGTGACTATTTCCTCGGAAAGCATAACTTAGTAACAAATTAGATTTTTTTTTTTCACATGCTTTTTTGTCATTTTGCTTTGTGAATTTATTTATTTTTTTCACATTCAAATTTACCTAACATTGGAAATCTGATTGACCCCTAAGGAAAATTGTATTGAATGTATAAGATCTAAAAGTGAAAATGTTTGTTTGAGGTTTATAGGAGATTTGTTTTGTATTTATACCCGACAAAAATATAAAGTATTAATAGATTTATAACTAATGCATGTTGTTTTTCATTTGGGAAAGAGAGAGGGATCGAGGGAATTTTTGTACCTCCATGGAGTTGGAAAAACCTGCGACTAAATCTCATCTGTTTACTAATAATTGCAACTACCAGTCTGTGGCACAAACATTTATTAAGAAGAAAACTTAGTGGATATTAATTCACTTAATGGTTTTTAAGATCCACTGTCGAAATAATTACCCCAGAATTCAATGAATGGAAATCATTCACAAAACAGGTTCTGTGTACAGTATATGCAGGCATTATGGGCCTCATTTGGTTTAGCCATAAGTCCATTTGGTGGGCGTAAATATATGCATTTCCCTACTTCATATGCGCGGCATACTAAGTCCGTATATATAGTTCAGTGTATCCCCCTAGGTAAAGCAACCTTATGAGACTTGGATGGAAGTTTCTTGTATGTATGACACTTCATTAACTAATAATGTTAGAATTATTTGTATTTATGCATTTATAGCAAACACTGTCAAGCCATATGTCTAGGCTATCTTTAGGTGTAAGTATACACATGTGTATGTAGTATGTAGAAAATACTGCAGTGTTTCAGGCTGTATTTCAAGATACGTGCAAGTCAACAAAAACGCTATTTTTTCGACAACTTTTATGCCTACGTTGAAAGCACAAAATGTGTAATTGCATATGGCACAATTTGCTTTAAGAAATAGTTACATGGTTAATAAGATTTAAAGCAAAACATTCATCTGTTTACCTGAATGAGTATGACATACATTATACTGGACATATTTTGTATACAAATGGATGTTAGCATAAATTTCTTAAAAATTAGTAATAGTATTATTATACATTTTGAACGCCTTCCACTGTAACACCCTTCTCAAGGCAAATTGCAAAGTTTGTTGCTCTATCCTCCGTCACAGCAACTAAAGTAGAAGAAAACCGGTAGTTATTATTGTTAAATGGACCTTTTCATGTGAATATGCAGATATGTATATCTCTGAGGATAGAATATGTTTTGTAAAGATCTGCAGGCTGATGCAGAGTGGGACGTATGCTAGTTTGCATAATGTTTGTTGGGTGAAATCACTCTGCGCATGCCTAGAAACTGGGCACACTCATATACGCCTATGTAGACTTGTGCAATTTTGGCACTTACACCCTCCTGTGCCTGGAGAGGAGGGATGGGGGAGGGAAGGGACTATCTAACACTGGCCAAGTACAGTAAAGGCGTATTTACGCCTGTTAGGAGGCTTATCTTTTGCACCTGCTGCTTGGCATGTGCAAATACATGATGATGATGACTGGTCATAAATCAGTCGCACATGCTGCTGATGAGGACGCATGTTGTGTATGGCTCTGCATATTGGCATATATACGCTCTTACAAAGAG